>NC_054498.1:27848923-28118519 GCF_017639515.1 Carcharodon carcharias
AGAGAGTACATGGGAGACAGTTTGAGTGCATGTGGCGACCCAGGAGAGAGGAACATTGGAAGGAGAGTTTGAAACCCGGGAGGTGAACCCTTGCAGAAAGCATCTGAGAGAAAGCGTCGGTTTGGGAGAAGATTCCAAGGTGAGTTCTTGGAAAGTGGAGATTGGAAACCCTTATGTGAAAGATGGAATTCAGTGAAACTGGTTGGCTGGTGGGAGTTGAGGAGAGATCCATAGCATCTGTCTGGGGTGGCATCTGTCACCTGGTTTCAGAGTGCGGTGTGTCTGACCACAGGGTATCTATTGGTACATGGATTTCACATCTTACTGTGAAAACTAGGGTATAAGATAGCTTTTGTAACTTGTTTTATCCTTACAAATCTGTATATATCTGTAAAGGTATTGTTGTGGGTGAAGGAGTATTGTAACATAGTTCATCTTTTCTTGTTTAATAAATGTTTTATTTTTTTGTTAAAAGTTCATTAGCTGACTCTGGTGACTCTGTTCAGTAGCCCCTCTCCATGTATTTAAACAAATAAATAAAAGTTAGGATCTATCAAACCGGGTTCCACTCTGAGATCAGGCTTGTCCAGGGGTAACCTCAGCTGGGATTATAACAGATGCCATGACTGAATATGCATTCCTGTTGAGAAGCCTGAACAGGAGGACATAAATTTTATCAAGAATATAGAGTCATATATATCATTAACTACAACATTCCTACCAGCAACAACACAGAGGCTGAATGAAATCCAACAAGCACCAAAATGAGGTGAAGAATATGCTAAAATTAGGGAATACTGAAAAAATAGATGGCCAGAACATTTTCCAAACAATCTCATCCTGAAACAATACTTGAACAACAAAGACATCTCAGAGTTGTAGATGACTTACTAATTAATAATGAAAGGTTGATCATACCGAGAGCTCTCAGACTTGAGATCCTTCAGCGAATACAACAAGGATTTATAAAGTGTTGTGCAAGAGCATGAAATTCAGCTTAGTGGCCAGGAATCTCAAAATCACTAGAGAACATGATTTCGTGCTGCATCACCCATGCAATCAATCACCAAAACCAAAGAAAAGAACCCACAGATGGTATCCTCATTCCCATCCAGACCATGGGAAAGTCTCGGAATAAACCTTTTCCATCTCAAGGGGAAGATATTTCTCATAGTTGTTGACTATTACTCCAGATGGAATGAGGAGGTACAAGCTCAGGACCAGTCATTAATTCATTTAAAATAAACTTTTGTCACACATGGGCAACCTAGCTTTAGTCATTTCAGACAATGGTCCAGTTTGTGAAGGAATAGTTCAAGAAACTCACAAAAGACTATGGATTTGCCACTAGTTTGTAACTAGTTTGCCCAGGTATCCACAAGCAAATGGAGAGGCTGAGGGAGGAGTGAGAATGGTAAAAGCTTTGTTGAAAGTGAATGATGCTATTAACATAGCAATGTTGAGCTATCATTTCACACCACTTCAGAATGGCTTGGCTCCGTCAGAACATCTGATGGGAAGAAGGCTGCGGACTCAACTTTCTTTATTCCACCTATGCTCATGTCATGTCTAAAGGCAACTGACCTTGAGAGAGTAAAGGAGGAGGAGGAGGAGGAGGTATAGCATGAAAATCAGATCAGAAACTACTATCAACGCCATAGAGTGCATGATTTACCAGAAGTCCAGCCAGGTAAATCAGTCTGGTTTAGTGACAAGAATAGAGAAGGTCAAGTACTGGAAAAGACACAATACCTGCGTTCTAACCTTGTCGAGACTACAAATGGATTAGTGAGAAGAAGCAGAAGTGCACTTATATCTACAAGAAGAAGACCATCAATAGAATGGTCTAACTACCAATATGGTCAGGAAGACAACCTGAACAGAGAACCAATAGATTCTGAGAGTTCAAGGGAACTTGGAGAACTTGAATCCAATGCACCCTCCACCAGAGCTGAGAATAAGTTGGGGAGATTGGTGAAACCACCACGACAGTGATCTCTGTGAATCAGAGATGAAGACAGAGACTTTGTGGGGAGATGTAGGATAATGTAAACATTATTTATGGGAGTCAGAGAGTTAAAGGGAGATGTGGTATAAAGAGTTGATGTTAAATATGTGAATCTATAGCCTACATCATCAGTAACATAACATCAAGTGCAGAGAGATAGTTCTATGTAGAGTCTCATTCTAAGTCTGTATCATACGAGTTAGTATTATGTTCAATAAAAGGTAGAGTTTACCAATAGCCTTGTCTCCAGCACAACCTGTAAATGCAAACCAAGAATAACCCCATCTAGGGCCCAAAACAATGATACCAGAGGTACAACCACCAATAGTAGAGCAATTAATATCAGGAATGCTCAAGGGCTCAGAACTGGAGGAGCGTAAAGACCTTGGAAGGTTGTGGCATTGGAGGAGATAAAGTGATAGCAGTGTGAACGCAAGGATGAGAATTTTAAAACTGGGGCCCCATTAACCAATTCCTCAGCATCGTTACATAACTCACCACCGTGTGATATTTAAAGCTGTTATGTCCTTTTGAAATATTAAGGCAATAAAATATTCAAGACTGTTTACATTTGTATTACAATAACCTCTTTGCAGTGGGACCCACATCTAAATTAGGATGTTAGTGCATAGATATCACAGTTTAATTTCGATTATGCAAAACCAATGTGGAATCGACCTGTGCTTTAGGGATGATGAAAATCCCTAGGCCTGGTATTAGTTTCACATTCAGTTTGATGATAATGATTCAGGATGATTTCTGCAGGGAATATTATCTTTAATACTCTTTTGCTGAGCTAGTCGGTCTACACACCAGAATATATTTATTGGTTAATAGACAGTTAAATGTGGATCATTAAAAAAAAAGTCTACACAGAGGAAAACTAGATGATTGATTCAGTTCTAATTTGGATCTGCCTGCAGCTATCTCAATTATCTGAGTGTCGTGAAGCAGCCGATTAGTCACATTATTAATAAACTGGGGAGAGATTCCAAGGGCTGAATTTTCAGGATGGAGGGGGCTTTGTCCCTGTCATCCAAAGAGTTGGCGGTGGACACATCCTCATTGTCCCCAGCAGCCCCAAAGCCATATTACCCTTCAATGAGCATTGATTGGCATAAGATGGGGCTTTGGCCCCCTCACTCGGGAGGAAGTCCCACCCTGGAGAGCTGCCGGCAAATCTGATTGGCCAGCAGCTCTCCAGTCCCTCCAGGAACAGCACTGCCGTGGCCAGAAGAGGCAATGCAGGGAGTTACCTGGCGCCAAGCCCCGGGGTAGGTAGCAGGATTCCCGGGGCAGGAAGGGTGGTGGAGGCCTGGGGTACACCAGGGGGGTGATCAGGATCTTGGGGGATGTGCTGGCAGTGGGTGGGGTTGGGGGGGAGAAGTGGCGAGGGAGGTCCGGAGCTCACTGGGCCTTAAGGGGAGAGCGCCCTCAGTCAGAAGGGGGCTTCCGATGGAGGCAGTCACCCCTACACCTGCTTCCTGCCTGCTGAGATTGAACTTATTTCATTTTTGCATTCCCCCCTACCCACCACCCCCCCACCCCCGCCACCACCCACCATGGGCTGTCATCCACCCACTAGCCTAAAAATTGAGGCTGGTTGGGAAATAGCCCTGAAGTGGCCATTTAAGGGCCTTAGCTGGGGAAGGGCAGGATTCCTGTCTGAGGCCCCGCCCACCAAGCATAAAATTGCTACCAGGTCGGAGCGGGTGGGAACCCGAAGGGAATCCTGTCCGTGCAATTTGACGCTCCCTACCCCCACCTCAGAACCCGCCAGGGGTTGGGGAGCGGGGTGAGTGTAAAATTCTGGCCCAAGTCTTTGATACTCAGACTAGATATGGCAATATGACTGAGCTCGTGTTAAATTTACACATCAAGCCTTGGTTAGTGATGGAGATATTTTTGGTTTGAATTGTATTAGTTAACAAACTAAGCACCATCATGTCTGACACTTCAGTCAAAGAGTGAACTCAGTGCTTATAACATTATCCTTTCACGTTATTTCTTAGCAGCTTGGCAGTGAATGAATCCATACAGAGCAAATTATCCTTCCTAAAATAGGGAAATTTAAGGTTAGGATTGTTGGCTGCAGTTCACTTTCTTTTATCTTCAATCACAACACAATTAGACATGCAAATTCTCAAAGTGAATATGAAGGCAGTCAACAAAAGTATTTTAAATTCACATTTTATCAGTCAACCATTGACTGAACAAAATGACGTGGAAACGATGTTAAAATATTAATTGTTTGGCCTTTTTACATTTGAATGTACAAATATACGATTTAGGAGCAAGAGTAGGCCATTCAGCCCCTCGAGCCTGCTCTGCCATTCAATAAGATCATGGCTGATCTGATTGTGGCCTCAGTACCACTATCTTGCCTACCCCTGATCCCCTTTGACTCCTTTGTAGTCAAGGATCTATCTCTCCCTGCCTTGAAAATATTCAATGATTCTGTCCCTACCACTCGCTGCGGAAGAGCATTCCAAAGTCTCACGGCCCTCTGAGAGAAAAGCATCCCTGTCTTAAATGGGAGACTCATTATTAAACTGTGTCTTCGAGTTCCAGTCTCTCCCGCAAGGTGATTTTGCGTTGCAGCATAAAGCTAGTGAGTCAGCTGTGAGTTTTGCATCTCTCCCCATTTTAGCTCCTTACCCGATTATACACAATTGCACATTCGTTGTTCATGAATCAGAAAATAAAGATTCTCTTTGCTGGAGGGTTCAAAGGTTGCAGGATTTGCCAGGTGCTAATTCCATCCCTGATCCCTGTCGTTGTTAGGTAGTCTGATAAAGATGCCGATAGTTAAAGCTGAAGTAACTAACTTGCTGGAAATTATTATTATATAATTTGACTACCCTATTATTGATCGAGGTGTTTAACTCTTAGCTTTACATCAAAGAATTTCAATGCAATAATGGCCCAGAACCTCCCATCTCCAGATGTTCCTACCTCAGAGGTACCCCACCCCCACCCCCTAACCCCCAAGATATTCTGGGGGACCCTGCAGAAGCCCTGACTCACTGGCTATGTGGGAATTCCTTGGGAAGCTTGGACTTCCAATTGACAATTCCCCTGCATTTGGAACCCGCTGAAACTCTGAGTTAGAGTCAGGTGTTTCAGTCGGTTCCAACTCACTTACTAGAACAGTTACCCAGGAAAGGTTTGAAACATTAAAACCAGTTCTAACTCCTGGGTAACTACACAACGGACCCCCCAACTTCCTATGGGACCCCCCTGACTACCCACTCCTGACCACCCCCAACCACCCCATTACCCCCCAACTACTTTCCCAACACCAGACAACATCCCCGAACCCTCCAACTACCCCTCCGATGACCCAACTACCCCCCAACCACCCCACCTGAACCCCACAGCTATACCCTCGACCGCCTGAACCCACCAACTAGTCTCGCCAATCATTGACAACCCCCGAATCCCCCCAACTGCCTCCTGACCCCTGATCCCCCGATTAGCCCTGAGCTCTCAAACCCCCGGCGCACCTTACACCTCACCCACTTACCTGCCAGCCGGAACCCTCACTCATTGCCCTGCCTACCTACCCCCTCAATCCCCTGCCACCCTATCCTCTCACCCCATGACACTACCTATTCACCCCCTGCCATCCTATGTCCTCAACCTGTCACCCTACCCCACCTACCAGCCTGCCTATCCATCCACTCACTTGCCCGTCACCCGAGCTCCTCACCCAATTGCCTACAACCCTATCTCCTCTCTCATTAACTGCCACCCTACCAGCCTCACCCACTGACCTTACACATTTAATTTCTCTCTTTAGCTTCTCACAGCTGGCTTGGGGACTTTTAAACTTACCAAGTTACGACAACTGATGCCATGAAAAGAGGGTATATGACTTGGCTTCCCCCCCCCCACCACCAATGCTCCTGCACTACAAGGAAGGATTCCTGAGAACACGTATGCTCTGTATTTCTGAGGATGCCCGGTTAAGGAGTCCGGGTGAGAAACGCAGAGCTCCGTCACAAGGTGAGTAAATGAGAGCGGAATAGCAATCTGATGGTGAGCACCGCTCCTCAGAAGATTTAGCTCAATGTCACAGGAAAACTCATCTTTTCTCTGTTTTAGTATCTGCCATCAAATTTCACCGACATTTGAGATTCCACATGTGCCATCTCGATCCAAAGGGTCCAGCACATCACTGCGTGCCTTTTACCAAGGAGCGAGGCTCACTCGCTTCACCCAAAGTCTGATCCATTCCAAGAGACTGTGAGTCAAATAGAAAGCAGCATCTGCTGTACCGGAGAGACAATAAACATTGAAAGACTAATAGGTTCTTGTACACTGTTTCCAGTCCTCTTCTCCAAGCATTACATTGGTTAACACAAAAGCAAAATACTGCAGTTGCTAGAAATCTGAAATAAAAACAGCAATTGCTGGAAATACTCAGCAGGTCAGGCAGCATCTGTGGAGAGAGAAACAGAGTTAATGCTTCATCAGCTCGTGATAATCTTTTATCATTAAATCAGTTAACTCGATCACATATGACTCTAGGCCTACACCTATCTGAACTGCACTCTGAAGTGGCCTTATACACCTGGTATAAAGAACACAGTGATATCAGTGTAAGCATTGGCAAATGCTGCTGCCAAATTATACACAGCAGGTCCCACAAACACCAACGCAACCATTAACCAGCTGATCTATTCTAGTTGTGGGATAAATGTTGGCCAGGACAACTCCCTTATTCCTCTTTGAGTAGAGTCATGGGATCATTCACACCAATCAGAAAAGATAGGCAGGGCCTCAGTTTAATGGCCTATCCAAAAGTGAGAGGGCAGAGCTGAAATGGCAACTTAGATGTTGTGTTCACCTTTCTGGAGTGGGGCATGAACCTACAACATTCTGCGACAGGAGTGGACAGACAATTGCTGAATTCCACCAGCTTTTGACATTTATTGGGCAATTTTAATTGGCCTGTTTACCTCCTTCAGATCTCTAGAAAGGCAGCTGGAGGTACATGGCCTTTGGTTGCTACTCTTTAATTGTCACAGTTCTAGAGTGCAGTAATTTCATTAACAGAGGCATTTAAAGTTTATTAGTCACTGTTGCAATGTAGGGAACATGACAGCAAGTTCTCACTGTTATGATCCCAGCTGATGTTAATACTGCACAAGTCAGGGCACAGACAGAAACCCGGCTTGGTAGATCCTAACCGTTTTTTTTTAGAAAATTGTGGAGATCAGTTACTGAACACGTTCACAAGAGCCTGCCTGTACACTGTCATGGTCAGAAGACATGAAGGAAAAAAATATATATCTATATCACATTGGCTACTTTATAAAATTATTAGTTTTTTCTTTTAAATTGGACAAATGACTGGACTGATAAAATGACCGTCACTGACAACATGATAGTAGTTCTGGAAGTTTCTGATCAGTTTAAATCTGGACAAAGGCTAACGCATCAAACCCCTGGAATGTAACACTCCTTACATTGTATAAGCATTCCAGCCCAGCCAACACAAAGGACAGGAGACGAGATGTCTGCACCAGTCAGTTAAGGACAAAGGCAAAGCTATTTGTGACTCATCTCCAAAAGTTCGTTAATGGTTCTAAAGTTACCTGCTCAGAATGCAACGGGTTTTAACAAGGGGAGCCTTGTTAGCTGAACAGCTCAACCCAAAACTACTCTGCCACATGATCAAGACTTGAGCTGTTTGAATTGCTTTAATTATACAGCTTTCGGATTCCATCTTCAACCCGCTATTTAACATCTGACGGGCAGGCCACACAGAAGCAAGCTCTGGCCAGGTTGGACAACTGGCCCCCATCAAACCTGACTCTGCTGGGAAGGTTTTGTACTATCGCTGACAGAACTGATTCAATCTCTGCGTGCCTCCTTCATCTTGCGACATCAGCACCACCCGAAAAGCGAATCTTACACCACCAGCCCAACTCTGAAAAAAAATCCCGCTTTGGACTTTGATTCTGGACTCTAGACTCAAGTGAAACCATAATTCTTATACTTATCATAGTCTCTGTCCTGAGATTCTTTATTTCCCTTATCCTTCTTCTATTGTTATGAATAAAAAAAGGGGCAGACATTACGAAACCCCTTTCCTGCATTTTATGCATGTGTAAAATAAACCAGCCCTCCTATTTTACCTTATTTTGAGTTTACTGTGGGGTTATTCACAGAGGATTGGATCACTCCAAACTGAACAGTTGGGGGATACACTTATAAAAGGGGGAAATCAAAAATCCAAAAAACCCATTTCTATTTTCAGACGGGTAGTGAGTGGAGAAATCAGGGTTGCTCTAAATTAAACACCCTCCTGTCCGTCACATTACTGTCTTCACAGAGAATAAAACGTTTATTAAAGAAGAAAGATGAACTATCTTACACTAGGCAGAAGGTTGCAAAGATTTCAATACAGATATCAGAAAATGGTTCAAACTCACTCTACTTCTTTTCTCCCAGCAACACTTACAGACGCAAAACCCCAGTTTCCTTCCGAGCTTTCACTAGATGCTTTTCTTCACGATTACTTCAACTTCAGAGTAAACACACGAGTTCCCTAAACTCAGTTTCCCAGCAGACTTGCAGGATTTCTTATTAGAAATGCCTACACCCTCTGATAGACACACACTAACTTACCTTCCTTCTGGGTTCCCCTCTCTCTGTGTCTGTGGGCCCATGTCACTAGGCAACAGCACAGAGTTTTCCACTTTATGCTTTTATTTTAACTTCACTAAACTGCTAACCCCTTGGCACCTCATCTCTTCGCTTCAAAAGTTTATTAAAAACGCATGCGTACAAACAGGCCCCAGGCTTTTGGGCACCCAGCTCACAAAAACCTCGAAATGAAACTTTCATCTTTCTTAACAACCAAGTACGAAACATAAATTAAGCTAAAATCTATACATTGTTTCTAACACTACAGACTGATCTTGACAGATTATCTGTTACAGTGATGTTGCTTGAGGGATCACTATTGGGCAGGAACCAAGGAGATTCCCCTATTTTTCTAACAGTGCCATAGGATTCCTCAAGTCCACCTGTGACAGTGTGTAGGGCCTCAGTTTAAACTCTCATCTGAAAGAACGGCAGCCCTGACAGCTCAGTCCTGCACTGGAGTCTCACCTTAGGTTACTTGCACAAGTCTGTGTTGTGGGACACAAACCCACAGCTCTCGAATTCACTCTGGTGAGAATGCTGTACCAGAGCCACGGTTGATATCCCTGATTAAATGATGCAGACTAAGCATTGTTCATCCCTGTACTCTCTGAGTGGTTAAGCCAAGGCCAAGTCCACTCCTCATGTGATGATACCCCCATTATAAATTGGCGATCAACCTAATTTCACATTATGTTCACCGTTGACAAGTCATGTTTTCCATCATACTACTAGTTCTGCTTGTCACTGCACCAAGCACCCATGCCAGGCTCTGAGAGCATAGGCTGATGTCCAGATATCTGGACTCCTTAGGATCTATGTCCTGTATTTTTCCTGATAGACTTGTCTTTGGCACTCAGAACCTGTGTCTCCAGATTCTCCCCCTAAGGCAAGGCACAAGGTGCTGTGCAGATACAACAAGCTCACCATCTGTGCTGGGCACTCAACCACTGCAGGTGATACAAGACAAGGTGACCTGTCAACATTGAACAGGGGCTGAGGCTGCCTCCATCCTTGAAAAGAAGACTTGCATTTATATAGCACCTTTTACGACCTCAAGATGTCCCAAAGCCCTTTATAGCCAATGAAATACTTTTGAAGTGTAGTCGCTGTTCTAATGTAGAAAATTAGATGAAAGCAGGGCACTATCTGCCATCTCAGGCTGGTGTAAAAGATCCAATGCCAAGGTTTTGAAGAAAAGCTGACGAACAGAATTCAATTTACACACAACAAGCTCCCAACACCAGCAATATGACAATGACCAGTTAGTCATTCTTTTTAGTGATGTTGCTTGAGAGAAAAAGATTGACTATTGGATCTTTTACATCAACCTGAGATGGCAGATGGTGCCTTGCTTTATTGCCATATCTCAAAGATAGTACCCCTGATGGTGCAGCCCTCCCTCAGTACTGCATTGGAGTGCAGCGCTCCCTCAGTTTTGCACTGGAGTGCTGCGCTCCCTCAGTATTGCACTGGAGTGCAGCGCTCCCTCAGTATTGCACTGGCTGCAGCCCTCCCTCAGAACTGCACTGGAGAGCAGCGCTCCCTCAGTTTTGCACTGGAGTGCTGCGCTCCCTCAGTACTGCACTGGAGTGCAGCGCTCCCTCAGTGCCGCACAGGACTGTCATCTGAGATTGTTGAGCCCGACTCTTTGGAGATTGTTGGGACCAGTTGCACCACAAGAATGTAAGAAAATATAAATGAGCAAAAGTCTAACAGCCCATCAGGCGTGTACCTGCTCAGACAGTGCATTGTAAACTCCAGGCCTTTGTGTAGAACAGCTTCAACATAAGGGAATGTCCCAAAGATCTTCAGAGAAATGAAACCAGTAATGGGAGAAATAGTGAGCTCACATAACACGATCGAATTTTACACTGGGCGGAATCATCCCAGATTTGCACTAAGTGAGGTAGCGGGCAGATAAAATGGGTTTCCAGGCAATATTGTCCCAAACCTGCTGCATTAGTTATGCATTCCCTGGAAACACACCGTTTCGATAGTGGGTAGGCTCTCATTCGCCCACCCACCATCACCTCGCTGCTTCATCACACTGGGCTGCATATTTCAAGTCCAAACATCTCAGTGCTTCCAGCCCACGACTACTGTGGGGAAAGTGTCCAAGAAAGGCAAAAATGACTGCAGCACCCCCCCCCCCCCAGGTTTAATGACGCGTCACTGGAACACCATTTGGATGCAGCGGAGGCTTGTTGCAGTGTCCTCTACCCCCGTTCTGGCCACAGTATGGGCAGTGGCATCACCAATCCAGCATGGCAAGTGGTGGCAGCGGTAATCAGTGCCAATGCTCTGCAAAAGAGGAAAGCCACCCTGTGCCACTACAGGATGAATGCTCTCCTCAGTCCTGCCAGGGTAAATCACTCTCCTCATTACTCCCAACTCTCACACTCACAAACCCATCGCGCACCCACAGGGATCTCACACCTCAAGGGGCAACAGCACTAACTCTCTCGCACAGCCTCACATCTCCATCAGCCTCATGTCCTCTGGAGCTCCCACCTCATCCTGTCCATGTCTCCGCTCACCACACAAACATTCCACACAGCGCCATGTGTCCTGCTCACACTCTCTCTGTCTGTTTCCATGCAGGAGAAGCTGGCTCACAACAGCAGGGAGAGGTCCCAGACCCAGGGGTGGGCTGGCCCACATTAGGCCCCTCACTCACTGTGAGGAGTGGCCATTGCGCTGTCTGGTGAGGGTGTGGACCCTGCCTGTGGTGACAGTGAGGTCAGCGGTGAACACCCTCATGAGGATCCTACACCACATCATCCCTCCCTCAACGCAACTGGGAGCTTCTCTCTGTCCTGCTTTTGACTCTGCTGCCAGGCACTAATTAACCCTACCTTGGTTCACAGGGAGCTCTGCCAAGTGACCGACACCCTCAGGCAGCCAGTCCCTCAGCTCCATCCACCTCCTCACCTCCAGCCAAGAGGACACCTCCTCCATTGAAGAGCTGGAGATAAGCAGCCTGGAAAACCCATCACAGCGCTTACCCACACCCTCCACCAGCACAGAGACACACACCTCGGTGGGACCTAGGTCTAGAGCAGGCTCAGGTTCACAATCTGGTGGTCACCACATGGATACGTGTCCACAGCAGCGGATGCAGGTTCAGGTGAGCTCCCCGGCACTCGGAGGACTGAGGTCCAAGTCAGGTGACAAGCCTCTGGATTCGGCCTTCCAATTCATCCTGGAGAGTCAGTAGGAGGCAGAGGAATATCACACAGGGCTGTTGGAAGCCCTCACTGAGTCAGAGGAGTGCGTCCACCTGCTCTCTGATGAAGTGGTGCCCACACGCGTCTGTCTGGAGGTCTCAATAGGGAGGGTGCTGGACGCCATGGAGACCCTGGTCCAGCAGAACATGGAGATGTGCACAGAACTGCACTCCATTGCGGGACAAATAGGTGAGTTCCTGCAGTGGCAACGCAAGAGGCAAACAGGCACCTCAACATCCCTCCAGGTGCTCCTTCCCCTCAAGGAGTCAGGCTGTGGCCCTCAGGCACCCAAAGGGAGGAGGGGCAGCAGCTGGACACCCCTGGGTCATCCATTCCAGAATCCCAGAGGCTGTCCTCTCATTCCGAGTCCCCTTTGCCTGTGAACCCCTCACCTCACCCTCTGTCACCACAGAGGGAGCAGCCGGCCCACAGGAGGACAGCCAAAGCAAGCTGGGGCCCTCAAGGCCTTAGCTCTCCAGAGGACCCTCACCAAAAGCATCAGAGGTAACAGGGCCAACCGTTGCCCAGATTGTCCCCACCCCTGCTACGGATGTCAGGGCAGCACCTAGAAGAAGCAGTAGGACTAGAAATGTCAAGAAATTCTGATCACAAGTGGTGTGGAATGTGTCACTTTATTATCGGAAAATATATTCACTTTCACTTCCCACTGCATCTCCCCCTCCACCCTCAATAGCAGTTCAGCTGCACACAGCCGGACCCTGAGTGATTCTGGATTCTGGAGGGAGATGTGTGTGTGTGTGTGTGTGGCCGGGCTTTTCACGGCCTCGTGCAAACACTCTCCCATGCACACAGATCCTTCCCATACCACACTCATCTCAATGTCCTGAGCATTTTAGATGCTGCCTGCTGGGGTTCCCTTTCAGTTGGTCCATCTGAGCTGAGTTGTATCTCCACCCACCCACAGATCACACTCCCATGCAGCACCTGATCTTGTCCAACATGAGGCTGCTCTCACTTGCGATTTTGACAATGATGGTCGTAGTCACATCTTTGCTCAGTTCCCCATTTCCTTTACCCCATCACTGTCAACCCCCCTGACATCACCTTCCATTTCTCCACCATCACCTACATTGACCTCCCTGACCTCCTCCTTCCCACCCTCAGGGTCTGTGTCTGCCTCTGAGCTCCCACCAACCACCCTCACCATCCCTTCTGCCGCTACTATCGCACCCTCACTCTCTCACCTTTCTGGCTCCCTCTGCACTCTCTCATACTCACCATTCCCTCCTACCACACCCACGTGTTCCCCCAGGTTCCGGTTGCTGTCCTGCTCCAGCATGTGTCCGTGATCCGAGAAAAGCCCTAACGGCAAATCCTGGCTTCTGTATTTCACACTTGTCCAGACATGTTCTGGTCCAGCGTGTTTTCCCATTGGTGGAACGGTATATCTGCGGTGGAGGGACGATTCCGGTGGGTCCTTAATTTGCATCCCATTAGCAGGAGTAAAGTGGGTTGATGCCGGCCTCCAGTGGGATTGGCGTTCCACCATGGTGACACCATCGGGTGATCTCGCTGTCCTTTCACGTTGGTGTGAAACTGAGTTTTGGCCTTCTTGCCATCTTGTCCACTGTATTCCCGGAGCCACAGCTTTCTCACATGTCTGGTGTGAGGTACCATATCAAATGCCCACCACCCGCCAAGACTCCCAATGCCAATGGGGCCAGAAAACTCCTGCCAACATTTCAGGTGGTGACCTTTGATCAGTCATGGTGAATGACAGCAGTAGTTGAAACTAAAATTCAATTAATTAAATCTGGACTAAAAAGCTGGTCTCCGTAATAATGATCATGAACCTATCAGATTGTAGTGACTCACTAATGTTCTTCAGGAAAAGAAATTTGCCATCCTAAACTGGCCTAACCTACATGTGACTCCAGACCGTCAGCAATGTGCTTGACTCTTAAATGCCCTCTGACACAGCCCAGCAAACCATTCTGTTGTATCTAAATGCTACAGAAAATTCAACAGAATATCTGGCATCGACCTAGGCACCGAAACCAACAAAGGCACACCCTGTCAGCAACACTGCTAGGTCCTTCTCGTATATATCTGGACACTTGTGCCAAAATTGGGAGAGTTGTCCCAGAGGCAGCAACAACCTGACACAGGCATACTCACATAGTTCATACTTTGCAGCCAATGTACCAGACTCCCTGGGTATTATGCCCCACTAGGCAATATACCCAGGGTGTCTGTACATGGACTTTCGAAAGGCATTTGATACGCTAACGCACGCCAGACATGTGAGAAAGGACCTGAAGGTATGGGACAAGCATTTGTAGATATGGAAACCAGCTTCAGCATATCTGTGATAATAAACAACAAGGACAGACAGACAATAGTGGATAAAGTCATGGAAAAGTGGGTCAGCACAGGTCTTGGGTCACTGGAAAAATTATTAGCAGGTAATGGAGGTGAATTTGCGAACCAAGGGCAGAATTTTATGGCCCCGTTTCAGTGGGGACAGAGCTGTAAAATGCGGCGAGACATTCTAAACCCCATTGATTGCATTGGGAACGTTAAATCCCCCTGCTGTAAAATTCTGCCCTATGAGTTTACAGGCATGTGTGGGAACTTAAATGTTATAGTCCTGCACACATCTGCAGAAAGTCCGTTCAGCAATGGTGTGTGTGAAAGAAACCATGCCAAGCTTGATGAAATGTTACACAAAATACTGGCAGATCAGCCAAACTGCAAGTTAGTAACAGCACTGGTATGGGCGGTACATGCAAAAAAAGACCTTGCAGATGATTGGTGGGGGGGGGGGGGGGGGGGGGGGGGGGGTATAGACCACACCTATTAGTATATGACCAGAATCCAAAATTGCCTTCAATACTAAATGATGATCCTCCAGCACTAGAGGGAATGACTTAGCTCTACTTTCTTGACTCACTTAAATGTGCTACATGCCAACTGGAAAGTGTTTGTCAAAGCTGAAGCATCAGAAAATTAGGAGAGCTTTAAGACATTGTACAAGACCGTGTGGGGGAGTTTTCTGTACTGGTGCCCTGGTTTATTATGAGAAGGATGCAGTGAACGGAGAAGTCCAGGAAAAATTATTGGATGTGACAGGAAAACTCTAGTAATACAACATGGGAATTAGACTATAAAAGCACATTTTTCACAAGTAATAAAGATGAGTTATGAATTTTCAAACTCAGAGAAGGTGATGATAATGAGGCATCTTGTCCTTGGCATATCCACGGATTCTACATTTTGGAACCGGAGGGGCAAGATTTGAGAGCCTGAGAAATACATACTGCTTACCGATACATACATACTGCTTACCGATACACGTATTGATCATGAAGAATGTGGAAAAGGAATCTCATGAAGGGATCAGCTGCCCAAAGTAGGTTCCTGGGTGGTGTACCTGCCAGAAGGATCAGGCAAATGGAGGGAGGCCATGATAGTGGGATGAGCAAGGCAAGTCCAAGGGCAAATATAAAAATGGGTTAAATGTCTAAGATGAAGGACAAGAGATGAGGGGCATGGATTGGCAGCAGGGAGTACACGAATGGAGAGCCAGAAACTGTAGTACAAGTTTGAGTACTGATTCGGGAGATAGGTTTCAGAGGAGGAACAGGTCACGTGCAGTAGAAAGGATCTCCAGTAGACATTCTGATGGGAGTAGTCCAGAGAGACCTCAACAAGAGAAAAGAGCCTGTAGCCTGACAAGGCAACAGTGTAGCATGGGTAATGGAGAGTCTTCTCTGACAAAGGACAGAAGTAGAAGTCCCTGTGTTTTGTAGCTACTAACAGATTAGAAGACAAGGCCATAAAAGAGGCTAAACTAAGAGTTACAAAGCTGGAAAGAATTTGGTATATTCAGGGTGAGTCAGTTGTAACTTTACATCAACAGTCTTACTTGGACAATGTCAACTCCGTCACAATTAGTGATACCAGCTCTGGACAGAAAGATGCGGCTGCTACCAAGGATGAGATGGAACAGCTGAGGAGTCTTTGTCGGACAACTCAATTAGTTAGGCGCACAGACAAGACCAGAAGCAAGTTTTTGATGTGCTGGAACTTGCCTTGTCATGAAAAATCCAAAGTGGAGGACATCCTGAGTGAATAAAACTTTTTTAAAAATTAAAAATAGAGAAGTGTATGCTGAAGTTCCCAGCTTTGATTGATGCCTTGTATGCAATCCTTGGCGATGGGTTTTCCAGCGCAGGAAGATTTGTATCATCCCTTGCAGGAGGGAATGAGAAAAGTTGCCCCTTGGCATGGGAGGCAAAGAAAATAGGAGTGGTGAAGAGCACACTAGTCCCTGAAACATTGATGCTGTTGACATGGCATTCAAGATCCAGGGGGAAGTGCTATATAAATCAGAAAGAACACTGCCAATCAAATGCTACTTGGATAACTGATCTCTGTACATTGTCCCACATTCTACAAAAATTGTAATTATAAAAAAGGCTTAGGATAGACATAGCCAGTTTTAAAAAGATGTTGGAGAGGAAGAAAATCTCTAAGCTAAGGTGGGCAGATACTAGTCATCAACTATCAGATGGTTTCACTAAGAGGAATGCCTCTGCAGAAAAATTGTTGAAGGTTCTAGAAGAAGGATGTCTCACTATCTAAGAGTGGGGAATCTGCCATTAATTCTTTTCCCATATTAATACTAATGCACCTTTTGTCTAAATATAATTTCCTTTTTTTCTTAAAAGAAAGAGAATCGGACAATGTTAAGAATGCAGGCCCCTTTAAGAGGAAACCAGGACAAGCTTCAGAGTGAATGGAGAGCAGGTGATGATCATTGAAGCTTGGGCTGAAAGGTTAGGTTTTTCTCCAGTAAGGCTGTTAGCTTCTGGACATGGGGAGGATCCAGAAGGGAGGAGTGGAAACTGGTATATTTACTGAACTATAGTTTAACAATAAAACAATTGTAATTCATAATATCTTCTGCCTGATTTCAGTAAATGGATATCCACACATTAAACATACATGCCTAATCTGTCTAATCTTTTCTCATAAAACAACATGCCCATTCCTGGTATTAGTTTAGTAAACCTTCTCTGAACTGTTTCCAATGCATTTACATCCTTCCTTAAATAGGGAGACCAGTACTGTGCGCAGTACTCTAGATGTGGTCTCACCAATGTCCTGTATAACCTCTCTACTCTTGTATTCAATTCCCCTCTCAATAAATGATAGCATTCTATTGGCTTTCCTAATTATTTGCTATACCTGTCTACTAACCTTTTGTGATTCATGAACTAGGACACCCAGATCCCTCTGAATCTCAGAGCGCTGCAATCTCTCACCAGTTCAGTGAAAAGAACAAACTTTAAAATTCACCAACCAATTAGTTACCTGCTTAGCTAGTTAATGCCTCTAGACACTGGCTGTCAGTTCTCACTGTGTCCTGCTCCCTCTCTCAGACCACTCCTTATTCTGTAAAAGATCAGAATAGCACCTCCTCTTCCCTTACGATGCCAAATTCCCTCATTCACCAAATTCTCAAGTTCAGTACTCTGTCAAAACAGCCTCCCATGATACTTAATCCATGAATGAATTGGAGAAGCAATGGTTTGCTGGGACAAAGGCATCAAGGGTGAAGGCAAGAGAGTGTTGAACAGATCCACAGCTGCAGAGGTATCGTGGCAACCGGAATGCCAAAAATTAGATGAATGGCAACTTGAAAGTATCACTGTCAGCGAATTTGGGGGGGGTGTTGTTCCCATGGGTGTTTTTTCGGATGAAAGCAACATTGAATAAAGGCACAAGATCCTAGGTGGGGTTTCTGTGCCCATTGGCATCAGATGTCATGGTGGGCATAAGCAGACAATATGGCAGGAAGGCCAAAAATCAGTTTCACGCCATCGTGAAACCAGTTTGCAATTACCCCCTCCACCTGCCAAGGGCAGGCCAAGTTTCCTGCTACCACAGACTGGGAACTTCACTTTCATCCATCTGCATAGGCCCTGCTCGCCAGAACCATCCCCACCCCCACGCCAGTGCAGAACACATCTTGACAAGTGTGATGTACAGAAATCAAGGTTTCCTGTTAAGGCCTTGCTCAGATTGTGGACGTCCGAAGAGCAGAAGATGCTAGAGCTCTACAGTGACTGGACCCCAGAGGAACGTGCATCGCATGCTGGGTGGATTCTGATGGACATGACTCTGCTGCAAAGCAGCTCACAGACGGTCTCTTCAGGATACAGTGTCTCGGCTGTGGTCTGTCATGGAGGATTGGCGAGAGGGTGGAGAGGAAGGTCCAACTGTGAGTGGGAGAGGGAGAGGCCTGATGAGGAAAGGAAGGTACTGGGAGGATGAGGCTGGGAAGGGGGGAACAATGGTATCAGGGGGTGAGGTGGGTGTTGGCGAGCAGAGTATAATGGGCAGAATGTGCAAACTGGGGAGGAATGTGTAAGGGAAGGAGTTTGGGGGGAGGAAGAAGCAATGGTGGAGTAAGGTGGGGGGGGGGGGGGGGCGGGAATGTCCTGGTGAACATGCAAGGGAGGGCTCTGGAGCCTGACTGCCTTCTGGGGTGCAGTAGGAGGGAATGGTGAGAATGGGAGAGGACAGAGTGAGCCAGTAGAAGGGGGGGTGGGGGCGTTTAGTGGGGACACTCTGAGGCAGACACAGACCCTGAGGATGGGAAGGAGGAGGCTGGGGTGAGGACATGGGTGACTGGAGGATGGGAAAGGATGGGGGAGCTAAAGGGAAACTTCACCAGTGCCATGCTTCTAAATACGAAAGTGAGAGGAGCCTCGTGTTAGGCAGGAGCAGGTGCTGCATGGGAGTGTGATCAGTGGGTGGACGGAGATGCAGCTCAGCTCAGATGGACAACTGAAAGGGAACCCCAGCAGCAGCATTGAAAATGCTCAGGACATTGAGGTGAGTGTGAAACGTGAAGGATCCGTGTGTGTGGGAGAGTGTTTGCACGAGGCTCCGAGAGACCCTGTCACACACACACTTCACCCTCCACAATCACTCAAGGGCCGGCTACGTGCAGCTGAATTGCGATGCAGCCAGTCCCTCAGCTCCACCCACCTCCTCACCTCCAGCCAAGAGGACACCTCCTCCAATGAAGAGCTGGAAATAAGCAGCTTGGAAGACCCATCACAGCGCTTACCCACACCCTCCACCAGCGCAGAGACACACACCTCGGTGAGACCTAGATCCAGAGCAGGCTCGGGTTCACAATCTGGTGGTCACCACATGGACATGTGTCCACAGCAGGAGGAGGCAGGTTCAGCTGATCTCCCCAGCACTCGGAGGACTGCTGGGGAAGAGACATCTGTGGGGCCCGAGTCAGATGACAAGCCCCTGGATTCGGCCTTCCAACTCATCCTGGAGAGTCAGTAGAAGGCGGGGGAACATCACACAGAGCTGTAGGAGGCCCTCAACAGAGTGGCACGTGAAGTGGTGTCTACAGGTGCGTGTGCTGAGTTCTCCATGGGAAGGATGGTGGATGTGATGGAGATGGAGACTCTGGTCCAGCAGAACGCGGAGATGTGCGCAGACCTGCACTCCATCACGGTATCCATGGGTGACTTCCTGCAGTGGCAAGAGGCTGATGGAGATGTGAGGGCGTGTGTGAGAGTTAGTGGTGTCGTCCCTTGAGGTGTGAGATCCCTGTGGATGTGCGATGGGTTTGTGAATGTGAGAGTTGAGGGTGATGAGATGGTTGACTTACCCTCGTGGAATGGATGGGACCATTCACCCTCTTCTGGCTCTGGATGGCTGATCTCTTTTGCAGGGCATTGGCGCTGACCACCGCTACCACCACCGTCCACGCTGGATTGGTGACGTTTCTTGCTGGACTTCGATCAGAGCGGGGGTAGAGGATGTCAACATGGGCCTCCACTGTGTCCAGGAGGTGCTCAAGGGTGGGGGGGGGTGGGGTGGTGTCACTAAATCTGGGGTCAGCATGGGGCAGGCATCAGTTTGTAGCAGCTTCCTATCCCTTGAAGAGCGCTAGCTCTGTGAGGGGGGGCCCTTTAAATATAGCACCCGGTTTACTGAAGGCCTGAGGTGATGGCGAGGCGGCCGAATGAGAGGACCCCCACCCCAGTGACCTGGCGCGTTTCCCTGGAATGCATAATTAATGCAGCAGGATGGGCACAATATGCGTGAAAAGCTGCCATTGCAGTCGGCAGATAAAACATCCTTTTTCCTGCCTGGGGCCACATTTAAGGCAGAATTGCCCCCGACTTGTACAATGAGAGAGGTTAGAAGAGTTTGGAGACCAGGTGAGATGGGGAGGTAGAAATCTAAGCAAGACAAGGCCATTCGATCCTTCGAGTCTCTTTACCATTCAGTAAGATCACGGCTCCATCTTCTACCTCATCTCCGCCTTCCTACTCTATCCCTTGATTTCCTTAATTCTCTTAGCGTCCAAAAATCCATCAGTTTTAAATACAATTAACTAATAACCCACAGCTCTCAGGCTACAGAATTCCAAAGTTTTACAATTCTTTGAAGAATGTGTAAAAGGGAGTCGGTATTGGGTTGGGGGTTTAAGAAGAGTAATAAAATCAGGTGAGAAAGCATAAAGTAAAATCAGATGGAATTAATTGAGGATGAGAAATCACTCAGAATCTAAAGAGTTCCTCAGGGTAGTGTCCTCGGCCCAACCATCTTCAGCTGCTTCAGAATCACAGGATATCACATTGCAGAAGAGGCCCTTCGGCCCATCTAGTCTGCACCGACACGTGAGAAACACCTGACCTACCTACCTAATCCCATTTACCAGCACTTGGCCCATAGCCTTGAATGTTATGATGTGCCAAGTGCTCATCCAGGTACTTTTTAAAGGATGTGAGGCAACCCACCTCCACCACCCTCCCAGGCAGCACATTCCAGACCTTCACCACCCCCTGGGTAAAGTTTTTCCTCACATCCCCCCCAAACCTCCTGCCCCTCACCTTGAACTTATGTCCCCTTGTGACTGACCCTTCAACTGAGGGGAACAGCTGCTCCCTATCCACCCTGTCCATGCCCCTCATAATCTTGTACACCTCGATCAGGTCACTCCTCAGTCTTCTCTGCTCCAACCAAAGCAACTCAAGTCTATCCAACCTCTCTTCATAACTTAAATGTTTCATCCCAGGTAACATCCTGGTGAATCTCCTCTGCACCCCCTACAGTGCAATCACATCCTTCCTATAATGTGGCAACCAGAACTGCACACAGTATTCCAGTTGTGGCCTCACCAAGCTTCTATACAACTCCAACATGACCTCCTTACTTTTGTAATCTATGCCTCGATTGATAAAGGCAAGTGTCCCATATGCCTTTTTCACCACCCCACTAACATGCCCCTCCGCCTTCAGAGATCTATGGACACACACGCCAAGTTCCCTTTGTTTCTCAGAACTTCCTAGTGTCATGCCGTTCATTGAATACTTCCTTGACAAATTACTCCTTCCAAAGTGTACCACCTCAAACCTTTCAGGGTTAAATTCCATCTGCCACTTATCTGCCCATTTGACCATCCCGTCTATATCTTTCTGGAACCCAAGACACTCAACCTCACTGTTAACCACCCGGCCAATCTTTGTGTCATCCACAAACTTACTAATCCTACCCCCGACATAGTCATCTATGTCGTTTATATAAATGACAAATAATAGGGGACCCAGCACAGATCCCTGTGGTACGCCACTGGACACTGGCTTCCAGTCAGTAAAGCATGTTTCTGTCATCACCCTCCGCCTCCTACAACTAAGCCAATTTTGAATCCACCTTATCAAATTACCCTGTATCCCATGTGCATTTGCCTTCTTTATAAGTCTCCCATGTGGGACCTTGTCAAAGGCTTTGCTGAAATCCATATAAACTACATCAACTACACTCCCCTCATCTACACACCTGGTCACTTCCTCAAAACATTCAATCAAATTTGTTAGGCATGACCTCCCTCTGACAAAGCCATGCTGACTATCGCTGATCAAACCTTGCCTCTCCAAGTTGAGGTAGGTTCTCTCCTTCAGAATTTTGTCCAATAGTTTCCCTACCACTGACGTGAGACTCACTGGCCTGTAGTTCCTTGGCTTATCTCTACAACCCTTCTTAAATAGCGGAACTACATTAGCTGTTCTCCAGTCCTCTGGCACCTCCCCCGTGGCCAGAGAGGAATTAAAAATTTGGGTCAGAGCCCCTGCGATCCCCTCCCTTGCCTCCCTCAGCAGTCTGAGACACAAATCACCCAGACCTGGAGATTTGTCCACTTTAAATACCTGCCAACACCTCCAATACCTTGTCACTCCCTATATCAGTTTGCTCAAGAACCTCACAGTCTCTCTCCCCAAGTTCCATACCTTCATCCTCATTCTCTTGGGTGAAGATGGATGTGAAGTATTCATTCAACACTCTAGCAATGTCCTCTGGCTCCACCCATAGATTACCCCCTTGGTCCCTTATGGGCCCTACTCTTTCCTTGATTATCCTCTTCCCATTGATATACTTATAGAATATCTTGGGATTTTCCCTACTTTTACCAGCCAGAGCTTTCTCATATCCCCTCTTTGCTCTCCTAATTGCTTTCTTAAGCTCCATCCTGCACTGTCTGTACTCCACTAATGCCTCTGCTGATTTGCTCCTCTTGTACCTGCTAAAAGCCTCTCTTTTCCTTCCCATTGTATCCTGAATACCCTCTGGTGATCCTTGGTTCTCTGGGCTTGTTACTCCTTCCTATCACCCTAGAGGGAACATGTTGAGCCTGTACCCTCCCCATTTCCTATTTGAATGCCCCCCCTTCCCCCACTGTTCCTCTGTAGATTTCCCCACAAGTAGCTGTTCCCAGTCTACCTTGGCCAGATCCTGCCTTATTTTACTAAAATCCGCTCTCCCCATCTTGTATACTTTTTTGCCCATAACAAACTTAAACTGTACCATGTTGTGGTCGCTATCACTAAAATGCTCCCCCACCACCACCTCAGCCACCTGTCCAGCTTCATTCCCCAGAATTAGGTCCAGCAATGCACCATCCCTTGTTGGACCCTCTAAATATTGACCTAAAATGTTCTCCTGTATACATTTCAAGAAATCCTAGCCCTTAACATGATGTCTATCCCAATTTATGTTGGGAAAGTTGAAATCACCTAATATAATTACCCTATTGTTATTGTTTTTACACATCTCTGCAAATTGTGCACATATTTGCTCCTTAATTTCCTGCTAACTATCTGGGGGTCTATAATAAACACCTAACAATGTGGCTGCCCTTTTTATTCCTAAGCTCTGCCCATAAAGCTTCATTTGATGCTCCCTCCAATATATCATCTCTCCTTACTGCAGTAACTGACTCCTTAACTAATAATGCAATGCCGCCCCCTCTTTTACCCCCTTCCCTGTCTCGCCTGAATATTCTATATCCCAGAATGTTGAGCTGCCAATCCTGCCCCTCCTTCAACCATGTCACTGTGATGGCTAGTACATCACAATTCCACGTATCAATCCTTACCCTTAACTCATCTGTTTTACCTGTAATACTCCTGGCATTAAAGTAAAGGCCATCCAGCCTTGCCTCACTGCCTTGAAACTTAATGCAGCTGTGCTCCCTCTGACTTGATTGTTTTACTGTATTATGATGTGTCCCTACTCTGCTAACATTCTGTGTCCCCTCCCCCTGCCAAATTAGTTTAAACTCCTCCTCCCAACAGAACTAGCAAACCCACCCGCAAGGATGTTAGTCCCGCTCTGGTTCAGATGTAGATCGTCCCACTTTTACAGGTCCCACCTTCCCACGTTCCCCAGAAACGATCCCAGTGATCCAGGAATCTAAAACCCTCCCTCCTGCACCAACTCTTAAGCCACGTATTCATCTGCACCATTCTCCTATTTCTGAGCTCGCTATCATGTGGCACTGGGAGTAATCTAGAGATTACAACCCGAGAAGTCTTGTTTTTTAGTCTACTGCCTAACTCCCTGAATTCTTGATGCAAGACCTCATCCCTCTTTTTCTACTTATGTCATTGGTACCAACATGTACCATGACCTCTGCCTTATCACCCTCCCCCTTGAGGATGCCCTGCAGCCGTTCAGTGACATCCCGGACCCTGGCACCAGGGAGGCAACATACCATCCTGGAGTCACGTTGATGGCCACAGTAGCACCTATCTGTTCCCCTGACTATAGAATCCCCTATTAGTATTGCTCTCCCTCCCTTCCTCCCCTCCTGTACAGACAGGCTGCTTATGGTGCCAGAAGCTTGGCTCTGTCCGCACTCCCTGGAGGAACCAGCACCCTCATCAGCCTCCAAAATGGAATACTGATTTGTAAGCGGGACCCCAGGGGACTCCTGAACTACCTGCCTGTTTCTCTTGGACTGCCCGGTGGTCATCCATTCCCTTCCTTCCTCAAGTCCCTTCAGCTGCTGTGTGACCACCTCTCTAAACATGCTATCCACAATGCTCTCAGACTCGCGGATGCTCCACAATGTCCCCAGCCGCTGTTCCAGTTCTGAAACCTGAGCTTCCAGAAGCTGCAGCTGGACACACTTCCTGCACACATGCTGGTCCCGGGCACGGGAAATGTTCCCGGCTTCCCACATGGAGCACGAGGAGCACACCACGGCTTTGAGCTCTCCTGCCATGACTTATCCCTTTAAATTAAACCTTTTAAGTCAATTACTCTAGGGCCCTTCTTCCCTTATCCTCGTTACTGCAGAATATACAGACTATAAACCACAAAAAGATCTTAAACTATGAGCAATTAAAGTAGTAAATACTTTCCCGACCTTACCCACTACTCACCAGTCATTCCTCTCCCTTGTAGCCTCTACTGCTGCAGCAGGGCAAGACCACTCTCTGTAGATTTAAGAAGTTGGATAGCAAAGTAAAAATGCAAAGAGCACCTCTTCCCCTCTGCACCGAATTCCCACTGTACACCAAATTGCCAATACCCACACTCACTCTGGCTGTGTCTCATTCAGGATGAGGTCTCTCCCCTGGTCATGTGCAAGCTTCATCAATGACCTTCCTTCTATCAGGATGTCATAAGCAGGGATGTTCGCTGATGGCTGCACAATGTTCAGCACCATTCTTGACTTCTCAGATACTGAAGCAGTCCATGTCCAAATGCAGCAAGATTTGGACAATATCCAGGTTTCACTGACATTCGTGCCACACAAGTGTCAGGTAATGATCATCTCCAACAAGAGAGAATCCAACCATTGCCCCTTGATGTTCAATAGCATTACCATCATTAAATCCCCCACTATTAACATCCTGGGGATTACCATTGACCAGAAATTGAAGTGGCCATATAAGTACAGTGACTACAAAAGTAGGTCAGAGGCTAGGAATCCTGCAGTGAGTAACTCACCTCCTGACTCCCCAAAGCCTGTTCACCATCTACAAGGCACAAGTCAGGAATGTGATGGAATGCTCCCCCTTGCCTGGATGAGTGCAGCTCCAACAACACCCTAGAAGCTTGACACCATCCAGGATAAAACAGTCTGCTTGGTTGGCACCACATCCACAAACATTCACTCCCTCCACCACCAACACACAGTGAGGGTCAGTGTGCACCATCTACAAGATGCACTGCAGGGATTCACCAAGCCTCCTTTGACAACACCTTCCAAACCCATGACAGCTATCACCTAGAAGGATGAGGGCATCAGATGCATGGCAACACCACCATATGGAAGTTTCCCTCCAAGCCACTCACCATTCTGCCTTGGAAATATATCGCCGTTCCTTCACTGTCGCTGTTTCAAAATCCTGGAACTCCCTCCCTAACAGCACTGTGGGTGTACCTACACCACATGGACTGCAGCGGCTCAAGAAGGCAGCTCACCACCACCTTCTCAAAGGCATTTGGGGATGGGCAGTAAATGCTGGCCCAGCCAGCAAAGCCCACACCCCGTAAGTGAATAAAAAATGCTCTTAATTGCCACATAATTGGGCAGTTGAGGGCCTCAGTAGGCCTAAGGGTGGGTGAGCTGGCTGTCTTACCTGCCTGCTGTATTATGGGGGATAGATAGCTGGGGGGTGAGCAAGAAGTCAGTGTGCTTAGCCAGCCATTGTACTTGAATTCCTCCCCACCCACCCCCGGCCTCAAAGACGCCCAGTATGGAGGCTGTAAAAATTCCCCAGCGAGTTGTGATGATCTAGAGAGGGAGTTTCAGAAGCAGCTTCAATGGTAACTTTTAAATACTTAAAGAGGAAAAATCTGCAGGGTGATGTGGGAAGGGTAGGGGAGTGGGCCTTTCGGATAGCCCTTTCAAAGGAGGGTGCAAGGTAAAAGCAGCGACGGATTGGATCAGAAATTCAGGGGACAAAGTGTCTTCGGGAGTAATACTGAAAAAGGTGGTGTGATGGAAAGTTGGGGAAGGATCAGTGGTGAAACTAAATGACCAATAAAAATAAAAGAAACAACCACAAATAGCTTTTAAAAGGCAGGGATTAAAACATAAATTTATAATTTAATCTAAAAATATTAATTTTAAAATAAATTCAGGTCTTTTTTTTTTGCTAAGTGATCTCATAGCTTGTCACTTGAGGTGTCCTTTCTCGAGGCAAGTGGTTCTGAAGCACACAGTTTTCCATTTGGGACACTAACTTGTCTATAGAACAGCCCAAGCTGTTTCCATGGTGATCATTTTTTCCTCTTGGTGATCTTCAATACCACACCTCACAGTGCCTGGGTCCTTAGTACATGTAGAGGTACCGTGTTGCCTTGGCTGCTTTGAGTCGGACACTTTTCACTGGATCAGATAGCAGATTATTGATCTCTTCACAAATGGGATATGAGGAAAACAACGTGGAGTAATCTGCTGCTGCGTAGTACATGAGAAAACCCATCAACGTAATAGCATTTCCTCTTATCCCAGGTTGTATATTCCTGAAGAAGGCACCACAGCTCGTTATATAGAAAATGACCCTGTCAGGCAAGTCTCTGCTAATGTGTTTGGAGATGTTCCTCAAATATTTCTCATAATCTAGTGTTGTATCCTCCAGTGAGAGCTCTTGAAGCTTTTTTCCAAGGCTTTCTGACCCCATGATTGGACTCATCAAACTCAGCACTGACTTGCAGACTTCTCTCACACCAATGCAGTTGTCATTGAGATGCAGCAACAAGCTGATCAAGGTCGAATAAATGTGTTCCATTAACACAGGATTCAGCTGAATTTTGCCAAACCTGATTGTTTTCCCAAGGACTTTAAATGCTGAAATTCTCAGCTGGTCCTGTATGTGCTCAAAAATAGGCTCAATTCTGAGTGCTACATCTATCAGAACGGACTCAGTAAAATCTTCCGGCAGCTGATTTAGGATCTTTGAAGTAGTTGACATTGCCTCGACTGCTATGAGATTATTAGAATTCAAGTACTTGTGTATCACCGCATTCATTGCAAGCAACAACTTGGTTGAGTATTTTTCTATCTTTTGAGAAGCTCCAACTGTAACGTTTCCCAAGCCTCTCACAGCGAGCAGCTGGACAGTGGGAGAAGTGTCCATCAAACATCGAAGCAAGCTTCCAACAAGAGTGTCTGTCAGGGACAACTCCAACACCACTGAGTTATTTAAAAGTTCAGCAAAGAAAGCAGCCACGGTGATTCTCTGTCCCTCGTGGACATTCGCAAGGAGGGGAATGAGTTGCTCTACAATGCTGATAAGATGGGGTACAGCACATGTGGCCATTGCATTGGCCAGCAGCATAACCCCCTCATGATTCTTCTCTGGACTCTTGATCAGGTCCCAACCTCCCCTTTTTATCATGTTTGAACCCTCCCTCTTTCCATTTGTCAGGAGAGCTTGTAGTATCTCGACAGTGTAATGACAAACATCAGTGTTACCAGGGTCTTCAGTCTGGTTGACCTGGACAATGGAGCTGAGATAAATCAGAATTGTGCTGAACAATTGGGCGTATAGAATGTTTATCACTCTTTCTGATTCAGGATTGCATATCATTGCATGAAGAGCACAGATAACAACTAAGGACTGTTGTGTTGTTGATCTTGTCATCTTGTGGACAAGGCATTGCTTCCTGTCATCATACAGTAGTTTTAAATTATCCAGTAGGTATTTAACAGAGGTTGTGGCTAGTATATTATCACTCAGTAGGGATCTCCAGATCTCACCCATGTATGTCTGGAATGGGGTTTGATATTTGAGGAGATAGGGCAAAGTCATCAGCACATTGTGTGAAGCCAGGATTGAGATAGAATGTATCACAGCATGTGTTACCTGTGGCTCTGTAACTGACTGTAACTGGTGGTACAGAACTTTGATTATTCCAGGAATGTCAGTAAGGATGGTTCCACATTTCCTTATGAGAATGTTTATGACAATAGAAGCCACACAGGAACCATTTAATTTCTTGTCAGTAAGTCCCTTAGAAATGGTAATGAGCAGGGTGTCTACTTGGTCATGAGCCATGCGTTTGGACAGGACTTTACCAATATCAGTGCACACACGATAGAGGGCTTCACTGTTGGTGTCTTTTAGCCCATTTTTGATGCCTTTCAGATGTTCCACTTCTGTATCGCTATGATCTCTAGGAAACCCTTCAAATCGTAACTGTATATAAAGTAGAAGGTACAAGCATTCAATGGCTGTCTCCCTTACAAAGAGTGATGGGTCTGCACACCGAAGCACTATACATCCAGTAATAGCTGCCAGGTTATGGGGTGGAGCCTTACCACTAATGTCAGTGGCTTCCAGATAAAATGTCAGTAGATGTAGAGTGGTTCCCAACGATTTTTCTCGTTCATAGTTCTTCCTGGATTCTATCCAACTCGTCATGTTCTCAAATAGAAACTGTAGACCGTCAGGTGACAAATCAAACAGTAGGAACTGCTTCAGAAAATTCTCTAGAGACGCCAGTGTCTCGAGGTAAAGCTTCTTCTGTCCATTGACTGTTTTCATGTCTCTGCTTTCATTGACGCTGCTGCTCTCCAACGATGGCAAGCTGAAAACACTGCTCAGACACACTTTCACCAGTTCTGTGTGGTCGTTTAATAAAGGCTCCACTACAATAAGGGATGCAGAAGCCTCCAGGGCAGCCTTTCGAATGGAAGTTTTTATCATGTCCCTTGGCTCAGCCTTGATGAAATCTTGCATGTAGGTCACCAGCTCTGCCTTTCTTGCCAATTTGTACCTATACTGGTCTTCCAAGGATAGGATCGCTCTTGCCATAAGGGTTATAGTCTTTATCAGACTTAACTTCATTGTTGAATCCTTGACCTGAACCCTCATTCCCAAAATCTTCATGTTGAAATGGCTAAGAATGTTCTGTAGAATGTCAGTCTCCAATCTGGGTAGAATCAACTGCTTTGGGGAATACCAGATTAAATATCCATAACATAAAATGAGTGTGCTTCTTACTTTCATTATTTCAATGCTACCCTGGTCCTTCATTATCTGGTAGAAGCTTGCAGTCTTCTTAAAAATATTCAGCTTTGAACAATCTTTCAGTATGGTTAAGGTGATATCCAAGTGGGTGTGAGCACAGTGGCCGATTCCAATAGCTATGCCCTCTCTTTCTAAATCTTTGTCATGATGGACAGTCTGCAACATCTCATGAAGTGTCTTCTTTACCACTTCCTGGTTCTGGGCCAGCTGTAACACTATTCCTAAACACTTAAAGAGAAATCCTTTCTGCTGTGGAGAAAGCTGAGCTCTACAAATATATTTGCTCATCACTTCGCTCAGCTGGACAATCCACACTTCATCTTCTATTTCCTCCAGAGTTTTGGCCAAAACGTGTAAAAGCTTCTCTTCCCACTGACTCTGAGGCAGATAATTCCCTGGAAATTCCTGAAGATGATTAATTAAAACTGGGAGCTGTTTGTCCCACACTTTCACTGCTGCGGGGTGAATGTTAATACCCAGGACTTGCAGTAAGGAGAGAGCAGGAGCGCCTCGACCATTCCCTTCATTGGGAGATGAAGACACAGCCAACAGCCGTATCAGCAATGCCTGACGATTTGGAAGATTCACATGTTCCTCATAATTCAGAACAAATTCTGTGGCTCCAGCTTTCTGCTTCTTTGTTCCTAGGTACACCAGGGAACTGCAGACTGTAGCTAAGGCATTAGTATATCTCACTGGGACAACAAACTCCAGTAGCAATGGCCAGAGAAGGTTGTCGATATTCAATGTTGTGGTCAGTTTTTTCATCAACCCTTCATACCGCTCCTTTACATCCCTGTCCATAATCATTTTGCTGAACTCTTTCCTTTTGCTGACGTCCATATATTTCTCGTGCTCCTCAATGGGCAGTGCACATTGTTCGATTATAAATTCAATCATATCTACTCCTCTCTCCAGCTCTAGATAACCGTGACTAGCCATGGTATATAGTACCTGGGCAAGTATGTCCTTCACTCTGTTACTGTTTGTTAAAATTGGCAATGCCAGGCTATTCAGGATTTGATTCTTCTGACTCTCTAGGAATGAAGGGGCATTGCAGATCAGGTGGTTCATTACAGCCAGCGATCCCAACTGAATTTGCTCATCATTGATTTCCAGTTCCATCAGAAGGAATTTTATTATCTGGTCAATAAAGGCCGGAGTCAGAAGTTTGAAGCTGCAAAGGATTTTACTTTGTAGCATTTCAGATAATTGGCTGACGGGCTGATCCATTGCAATACAGATCTGTTGATGTAAAGTGGTGACTAGAAGTTCCAGATGGATCAGGAGCATTTTACTGTCCCTTTCCATGGTATTATGCAGTATACCACACAGACCCTTAGTGATGGAAAGATCGCTCGATGTTTTTTGATACATGGATAGAACGGTTGGAATTAGTATGGGGAGCTCATTCTCCACTTTGTCATTGGGGAGCAGGTAGAAGATCTGGCCAATCGCTTCTATTACTGCCATGTTCACCTTGGACTCCTTCATGTTCAACCAGAAGTGGAAAAATATGTCATAAGCAGTAGAAAACTCATTGAAGAACAAATCCTTCCTCACTAGAGGGTGTGGGTCTATCTCTGTGTTTGAGATGTAAATCAGAATGCTCTTACTAAAAAGGCTGAAGGCATAACAGAACACCCACTTCATTCTCTCGCATGTCTCTACACGCAGCGTAAAGAGCATCGTTTCCAAAACTGGTTTCAGCAAAGGAACAATATAACACACTTTTTCATAACACAAGCTTGCAAGCGTTAGTATCACATAGAAATTTGCTGGAATTTGTCGTTCGATCATTGACTGCAGCTCAGTGAAGACATCAATGGGCAAACCACTGCCCAGGGTTAGCAGGATGTTACTTGCAGTTTCCCTGTGTCCATCAGTTATACTTGTTAATTTGGTCATTTCTGTCAAAGCCAAAGAGATGATTTTCTTTGACAGTGGTCGGCCTAAGTATGCAGTGTTGTCCTTCACTATCATCAAGATGCTCTTCAATAAAGTGATACGTTGCAACAATGGTAAACTTTGGTGCTCGGTAAGAAACTTACGAAGGAACAATAGCACTCTTTTTCTTTTGGTGTGTCCCAGTTCCTGCAAGGATCCAATCATTCTCAGCCTAACCAGCTCACTGCTATCGGAACACAAACACAGGATCGCACGTATCCAAACTTCCACTTTCATAATCACTACTTTCTATCATTCAGACACTCTCAAAGCAAAGTGGGCACCTTCCTCAATTTGTGTTTTCTATATCTATTTTCTCTAATTGCTTGGATTATTTGCAAATAAATAGCATCTTTTAATTATGTCACCAACCATGGCAGTGGACTTTTGCAAGAATCAATTTTTGTTGCAATCCTAATCTCCTTGATCTTTTTTAGAAAAACTTCCCAATTCTCTGGAGTAAAGTTCTCCTGTCTTAAAAATCTGTTTCCCAGAAGCAGTGATTATCGTTGTTATGAGAGGCTCTGGGAAATGAATCAATTCTTTTTGGTCTCTACAGTTCCAAAGTACTCAATAAGCTACGTCCCTACTGTAAACCACAAAATCATTTGACTGGTTGATTTCTTTTAAAATCCCTGTTGTTGAATTCTGTGTATCTTCCTCAATTCAATATTTAAACTAGTGACAATTTCTTCTTTCTTAAACTACAGAGTAAATTTACCAGTAGATCTTGATTTCCCTACTGATTGACTTCAGTGGAAGTAGAATCAGCTAGTGAGTGTTTATAGATGGAATCTCTTAATGACAAACATGCTCTTATAGCCCACAGCAAATATTCAAAGAATTGCGCCACTTCTGTTGTTGGTCCAAACACAGGCTGACCTCTGCTATGAAGGGAAGTTCTCTTGCTTCAGAGGCTGTTGGTCCCTCACAGCTTCATCCTCACAGGTTCCAATCCTGATGGCTTTGAGTCGCCTTGACGTTTTGAAGAATATTGTGGATTATTTCGAAAGATTCTGACTGAAGAATCGCTCCCTCACTCTCCTCTCTATTACACTCAAAGTTGAACTGCTGGATATCCAGGCTGCCAACCCCTTTATCTGAGAAAGGCCATTGTGCCAATAGTTGGAGCTTTCGTGCAGTCACGAATCTCATTGTGATGTCTTGTGACTCAAGCTGTCACATGATCTGTCAGGTGATGACCTCACTGCATGCTGAGGATAACCTTGTACTCGCCTGGGTCATGCAAGTTGTGGGTTAATTTTTAAATTGTCTTTTAAAGTATTTTTCATCTAACTCAGTGACAGTGAAGGGACGGTGATATATTTCCAAGTCAGGGTGGTGAGGGGCTTGGAAGGGAACCTGCAGGCGGTGGTGTTCCCATGTATCTTCTGCCCTGTCCTTCTAGATGGTAGAGGTCGTGGGTTTGGAAGGTGCTGTCGAAGGAGACTGTAGTGATACAAGGGGTGATTATATGGTTCTGTTGACCTGGTCAACAACCCAGTTGGATGCAACAACGTTCATCGCCAATAACTGGACTAAAGTGAATAGATCTACAATATTCTCATAACCGTGTTGTCCATCTCATTGTATCCACAGAAAATGATTTTGCCTTAACTTGTCTATTTGAATAAAACAATTCCCGATAGACGGGGGGAGGGGGGGTGGGAGAGGGGGTGCTGGTGGTGGTGGGGGTGGGGGGGGAAGAAATGTTTTGTACCTGGTAGGGGCCAACCATCCACATACCACACAACAAACAAAAAATACAATGGCCTCAAACTTCCTGGAACATTGTGCTAATTATTTTACAAATCGTTGCTTTGGCCACACTCGGAATACTGCATCTGATTGTGGGCACCACACTTTAGGATTGACCGCTAAGTCTTGGATAGGTTGCAGAGATTTCCTAGGATACCTAGAATTAACAAGGATCAGGGATGTAAAGAAACCAGGATTTTTCTCTTTAACGAACTGAAGGGTAAGAGGAAATTTGGTAGAGATGTTCAAAATTATGAAGGACTTGGATCCAGTAAATACGGAGAAACCATTTCCCCCCCCCCCCACAGAAAGGTCAGCAACTAGAGGTCACAACATTAAGGTGATTCACAAAAAGCGTAAATAATGCCGTGAGCCTGCACAGAAAGAATGAAGTACACAAGTGTAGTTTCAGCTGAAATAATACAGCCCAGATCTGAAGGTGGTTGGAAAAAGGGGAGATGGGGAGAATTATTTCATACAGCAGGTTGTTGTGTTTTGAACACACTGCCTGAAAGAACAATGGAAGCAGATTCAACAGTAACTTTCAAAAAAGGAACTGGAGAAATGCCTGAAGGAGACAAGGTTCCTGGGCTATGGGGAAAGAGCCAGGGAATGGGTCAAATTGGATAATACTTGCAAAGAGTCAGCCCGTGTACCATGGGAGTAATGACCTCCTGTTATGCTGTAACATTCAATGATTCTAAGGGCAGAATTTTCTGTTCTGGGGGTAAAGTGCGGTGGTGGGCAGGAATAGCAGCTTGTCACAATGGATCGTCCACTATTTAGCTCACTATGTATGCATAAACATGCAGCACACCGGATCTCATGGCCTGATGGCCTGGAATTCGTCCACCCCGCTGTTATCTCATTGGCCCATTTCCAGGCGCCATATTTAAATGGTCCCTGCAGCCCATGGCGACTGATGGTCCCTAGAAGAGACAGCCGCTGTGCACCCATATTCAGCAATAAGGCACTCCTCCAGGCAGCTGAGAACCGGCGGCAGGTCCTTTACCTCCCTGATCAGAGCCAGAGCTCCACCAACTTCAACCATCAGGTCTTGGGAGGAGGTCACCAGTGCCAATACTCTCCAGAAGAGGACTGCTATCCAGCGCAGGAAGAGGATGAATGGCCACCAGGGTATGTCAAACTTCATCTCAATCTTACCTGAGACTCTCATAAAACCATCAGGATTTGGCAAGTCCACTGGGATCTCACACACATAGACACACACACACTTCATTACATCCTGCATAAGTCACACCCTTTGCCCCTACATAGGTCCACTCAGCAGACACAGAAGTTTTTCACCTGTTTGGATATCCGTCCTGCTCACTGTCTTTATGCTGGACAAAATTGGCCACAACAACGGGGAGAGATCCCAGACCAGAGGGGGCAGATGCCAGAGTTTGGCTCCCTCGCCCCCTATAAAGAGCTGGCTGGTGAGGACTGGGACTCTACCCGCGCCACAGGCAAGCTCGGTATCCCCAACAAGCCAGCGAGGTCCCATCCGCCAGTCTTCATCCACCCGCTGACACTGAGTAGTGTAGATGACTATCCAGCCAATCACTAATTATCTCCTCTCTCTATTACAGCCACCAGCAAGAAAAGGAGGAGACACGCTGCCAACCAGCTCATCAGCTCAGCCCCCAGAGCATCTCGGACGAGGACCATGGGGACCAATAGATGTAGAGCCATCAATGCGTTCACCCAGGGTAGAGAATTGCATCCCAGGGAAGCCTAGTTTTACTGCAGGCTCAGGGTCACTGTCTGGTGAGCACAGCACAGGCAGGGGGACAGTGGGCAAGGGGACAGCGGGCAAGGGGACAGTGGGCAAGGGGACAGCGGGCAAGGGGACAGTGGGGATGGGGCATCTCAATCTCCCTCCAGGAGCCCCTTCTCCTCAAGGAGGGAGTGAGTGAGGGGCCCTTGGACGCCCACAGGGATGAGGAGTGTCAGCTGGACCCCCCAGGACAATCCACCCAGGGCCATGAGCTGTCCATCTGCTCCAAGTCCCCTCTGCCTGTGACCCCATAAACTCCAGCTCTTCAGACCAAGGAGGGTGTAGGTTAGACCCCCCCAGGCCAGAGACCCCCAGGCCAGAGACCGCAGGCCGGAGACCCCGAGGCCGGAGCCCCCAGGCCGGAGACCCCCAGGCCGGAGATCCCCAGGCCGGAGACCCCCAGGCCAGAGACCCCCAGGCCAGAGACTCCGAGGCCGGAGCCCCCCAGGCCGGAGACCCCAGCTCTTCAGACCAAGGAGGGTGTAGGCCAGAGACCCCCAGGCCAGAGACCCCCAGGCCGGAGACACCGAGGCTGGAGCCCCCCAGTCCTTGGCCCTCCAGAGAATGTCCACCAAGGTGATCACAGACAACAGGGCCTAGTGGTCAGCAGGCTGCCTGAACCTCTGCTGCGGATGTCAGGGTTGCACCAAGACGGTGGGGTAGGGTAAGAAAAATTAAGAAATTTTGACAGGTGTCTCCAATCTCTCTACTATGCACATCTGTAAAAATATTTTGTTTGTGTGAACTTCTCATCCAGGGAATGGCTGTTCTCTCTGATGTAACGTCATGAGGTTATACAAGTGTAGGAGAGGCTGTCCCTCCTCACGTCTCCCACCGTGAGATCCACGTGTCTCACACCATCTCATTACCGTGCGTCACCATTCTGAGTACAGCAGGGACCTGAGCAAGGCCTCTGGCTCCAGCAAAATGGTGGCTGCCCAGTGCATACCCGAGACCGGCCTCAGGATCATATCATGCAGCCTGACACTTACAGGTGCTGCAGTTTGGTTTATTCACCTGATGCTTCTGCACTGGAATGGAGAATGTGGTCAGCATAGGTTTTAATGCCGGGCTGCATTGGAGTCCATCTCACTCGATGCATCTTTCAATGGCTTCCAGCTGAGGGCAGTCAGCTTTAAGTGTGGCTAACGGATGTGGCAATGTTCAGAGACCTTAAGCATTCCTGCAGTTTTATGTCATGTCTGCGTATACAGCTAGATTTTAGCCCAAGATTAGGCACCATGTGACCACATGTAAGATGCAAACCTCTGGGGCTAGTAAACACAGTGACTCCTGAAATGCCTGCCAGAGGGCAAAGACTAGGCCAGGTCAGAGGTGTGAGGCTAGACGCCAGGTGTCGGAATATTGCATTGGAGGATGTCACTCTGGGCCTGAAGTGCAGTAGCAAGGTTGCCAAATCTCTGAGACAGCCCTCCAATCAGAAAACAGCAATATTATCCAACCATGAGAAGGCCATCAGTGTGCCAGATTTCCATATAGACATCTGATTCCTCTGGAATGGAGGAGCGGGGAATCACTGACAGGGCGCTCTCTGAGGGAGAGGGAAATCACTGACAGGGCGCTCTGTGAGGGAGTGGGGAATCACTGACAGGGCGCTCTGTGAGGGAGTGGGGAATCACTGACAGTGCGCTCTGTGAGGGAGCGGGGAATAACTGACAGTGCGCTCTGTGAGGGAGCGGGGAATCACTGACAGTGCGCTCTGTGAGGGAGTGGGGAATCACTGACAGTGCGCTCTGTGAGGGAGTGGGGAGTCACTGACAGTGTGCTCTGTGAGGGAGTGGGGAATCACTGACAGTGCACTCTGTGAGTGAGAAGGGAAACACTGACAGTGCGCTGTGTGAGTGAGAAGGGAAACACTGACAGTGCGCTCTGTGAGGGAGTGGGGAAACCTTGACAGTGCAGTCTGTGAAGGAGCGGGGAATCACTGACAGTGCGCTCAGAGAGGGAGTTGGGATTCACTGACAGTGTGCCCTGTGAGGGAGTGGGGAATCACTGACAGTGCGCTCTGTGAGGGAGTGGGGAGTCACTGACAGTGTGCTCTGTGAGGGAGTGGGGAATAACTGACAGTGCGCTGTGTGAGGGAGTGGGGAGTCACTGACAGTGTGCTCTGTGAGGGAGTGGGGAATAACTGACAGGGCGCTCTGTGAGGGAGTGGGGAATCACTGACAGGGCGCTCTGTGAGGGAGTGGGGAATCACTGACAGTGCGCTATATAAGGGAGCGGGGAATCACTGACAGTGCGCTCTGTGAGGAAGTGGGGAATCACTGACAGTGCGCTCTGTGAGGGAGCGGGGAACCACTGACAGTGCGCTCTGTGAGGGAGCGGGGAATCACTGACAGTGCGCTCTGTGAGGGAGCAGGGAATCACTGACAGTGCGCTCTGTGAGGGAGCAGGGAATCACTGACAGTGCGCTCTGTGAGGGAGCGGGGAATAATTGACTGTGTGCTCTGTGAGGGAGGGGGGAATCACTGACAGTGCGCTCTGTGAGGGAGGGGGGAATCACTGACAGTGCGCTCTGTGAGGGAGCGGGGAATCACTGACAGTGCGCTCTGTGAGGGAGTGGGGAATCACTGACAGTGCGCTCAGTGAGGGAGTGGGGAATCACTGACAGTGCGCACTGTGAGGGAGCGGGGAATCACTGACAGTGCGCACTGTGAGGGAGCAGGTATTCACTGACAGTGCGCTCTGTGAGGGAGCAGGTATTCACTGACAGAGCGCTCTGTGAGGGAGCAGGTATTCACTGACAGAGCGCTCTGTGAGGGAGCAGGTATTCACTGACAGAGCGCTCTGTGAGGGAGTGGGGAATCACTGACAGAGCGCTCTGTGAGGGAGCGGGTATTCACTGACAGAGCGCTCTGTGAGGGAGCAGGTATTCACTGACAGAGCGCTCTGTGAGGGAGTGGGGAATCACTGAGTGCGCACAGTGAGGGAGCGGGGAATCACTGACAGTGCGCTCTGTGAGGGAGAGGGGAATCACTGACAGTGCGCACTGTGAGGGAGCGGGGAATCACTGACAGTGCGCACTGTGAGGGAGCGGGGAATCACTGACAGAGCGCTCTGTGAGGGAGCGGGGAATCACTGACAGAGCGCTCTGTGAGGGAGTGGGGAATCACTGACAGTGCGCTCTGTGAGGGAGCGGAGAATCACTGACAGAGCGCTCTGTGAGGGAGCGGGGAATCACTGACAGAGCGCTCTGTGAGGGAGCGGAGAATCACTGACAGGGCGCTCTGTGAGGGGGCGGAGAATCACTGACATTGCGCTCTGTGAGGGAGCAGAGAATCACTGACAGTGCGCTCTGTGAGGGGGCGGAGAATCACTGACATTGCGCTCTGTGAGTGGGCGGGGAATCACTGACAGTGCGCTCTGTGAGGGGGCGGAGAATCACTGACAGTGCGCTCTGTGAGGGAGCGGGCAATCACTGACAGTGCGCTCTGTGAGGGAGTGGGGATCACAGACAGTGCGCACTGTGAGGGAGAGGGGAATCACTGACAGTGCGCTCTGTGAGGGAGAGGGGAATCACTGACAGTGCGCTCTGTGAGGGAGCAGGGAATCACTGACAGTGCGCTCTGTGAGGGAGTGGGGAAACACTGACAGTGAAATCTGTGAGTGAGTGGGGAATCATTGACAGAGAACTCTGTGAGGGAGCGGGGAATCACTGACAGTGCGCTCTGTGAGGGAGTGGCGAAACCTTGACAGTGCGCTCTGTGAGGGAGTGGGGAATCTCTGACAGTGCGCACTGTGAGGGATTGGGGATTCACTGACAGTGCGCTCTGTGAGGGAGTGGGGAATCACTGACAGTGCGCACTGTGAGGGAGTGGGGAATCACTGACAGTGCGCACTGTGAGGCAGCGGGGAATCACTGACAGTGCGCTCTGTGAGGGAGTGGGGAATCACTGACAGTGCGCTCTGTGAGGGAGTGGGGAATCACTGACAGTGCGCTCTGTGAGGCAGCGGGGAATCACTGACAGTGCGCTCTGTGAGGGAGTGGGGAATCACTGACAGAGCGCTCTGTGAGGCATTGGGGAATCACTGACAGAGCGCTCTGTGAGGGAGTGTGGAATCACTGACAGTGCGCTCTGTGAGGGAGTGGGGAATCACTGACAGTGCGCTCTGTGAGTGTGTGGCAAATCACTGACAGTGCGCTCTGAGAGGGTGCAGAGAATCAGTGACAGTGCGCTCTGTGAGGGAGCGGGGAATCACTGACAGTGCGCTCTGAGAGGGTGCAGAGAATCAGTGACAGTGCGCTCTGTGAGGGAGCGGGGAATCACTGACAGTGCGCTCTGTGAGGGAGCGGGGAATCACTGACAGTGCGCTCTAGGAGGGAGAGGGGATCACTGACAGTGCGCACTGTGAGGGAGTGGGGAATCACTGACAGAGCGCTCTGTGAGGGAGCGGGGAATCACTGACAGTGCGCTCTGTGAGGGAGTGGGGAATCACTGACAGAGCGCTCTGTGAGGGAGTGGGGAATCACTGACAGAGCGCTCTGTGAGGGAGCAGGTATTCACTGACAGAGCGCTCTGTGAGGGAGCAGGTATTCACTGACAGAGCGCTCTGTGAGGGAGCAGGTATTCACTGACAGAGCGCTCTGTGAGGGAGTGGGGAATCACTGACAGTGCGCACTGTGAGGGAGCGAGAAATCGCTGACAGTGCGCTCTGTGAGGGAGTGGGGAATCACTGACAGTGCGCTCTGTGAGGGAGAAGGGAATCACTGACAGTGCTCTCTGTGAGGGAGTGGGTAATCACTGACAGTGCGCTTTGTGAGGGAGTGGGAAATCACTGACAGTGCGCTCTGTGAGGGAGCAAAGAATCACTGACAGTGCGCTCTGTGAGGGAGCAGAGAATCACTGACAGTGCGCTCTGTGAGGGAGCAGAGAATCACTGACAGTGCGCTCTGTGTGGGAGTGGGGAATCACTGACAGTGCGCTCTGTGAGGGAGCAGAGAATCACTGACAGTGCGCTCTGTGAGGCAGCGGGGAATCACTGACAGAGCACTCTGTGAGGGAGTGGGGAATCACTGACAGTGCGCTCTGTGAGGGAGTGGGGAATCACTGACAGTGCGCTCTGTGAGGGAGTGGGGAAACACTGACAGTGAAATCTGTGAGGGAGAGGGGAATCATTGACAGAGAACTCTGTGAGGGAGCGGGGAATCACTGACAGTGCGCTCTGTGAGGGAGTGGGGAATCACTGACAGAGCGCTCTGTGAGGGAGTGGGGAATCACTGACAGTGCGCTCTGTGAGGCAGCGGGGAATCACTGACAGTGCGCTCTGTGAGGCATTGGGGAATCACTGACAGAGTGCTCTGTGAGGGAGTGGGGAATCACTGACAGTGCACTCTGAGAGGGTGCAGAGAATCAGTGACAGTGCGCTCTGTGAGGGAGCGGGGAATCACTGACAGTGCGCTCTGTGAGGGAGCGGGGAATCACTGACAGTGCGCTCTGTGAGGGAGAGGGGAATCACGGACAGTGTGCACTGCGAGGGCGCGGGGAATCACTGACAGTGCGCTCTGTGAGGGAGCGAGAAATCACTGACAGTGCACTCGTTGACTAAGCGGGGAATCACTGACATTGCGCTCTGTGAGGGAGTGGTGAATCACTGACAGTGCGCTCTGTGAGGGAGTGGGGAATCACTGACACTGCGCTCTGTGATGCAGCGGGGAATCACTGACCGTTCGCTCTGTGATGGAGCGGGGAATCACTGACAGTGCGCTCTGTGAGGGAGTGAGAGATCACTGACAGTGTGCTCTGTGAGGGAGTGAGAAATCACTGACAGTGTGCTCTGTGAGGGAGTGAGAAATCACTGACAGTGTGCTCTGTGAGGGAGTGAGAAATCACTGACAGTGCGCACTGTGAGGGAGTGGGGAATCACTGACAGTGAAATCTGTGAGGGAGAGGGGAAACACTGACAGTGAAATCTGTGAGGGAGAGGGGAATCACTGACAGTGAAATCTGTGAGGGAGAGGGGAAACACTGACAGTGAAATCTGTGAGGGAGAGGGGAATCACTGACAGTGAAATCTGTGAGGGAGAGGGGAAACACTGACAGTGAAATCTGTGAGGGAGAGGGGAATCACTGACAGTGAAATCTGTGAGGGAGAGGGGAAACACTGACAGTGAAATCTGTGAGGGAGAGGGGAATCACTGACAGTGCGCTCAGTGAGGGAGTGGGGAATCACTGACAGAGCGCTCTGTGAGGGAGCGGGGAACCACTGACAGTGCACTCGATGAATAATCGGGGAATCACTGACATTGCGCTCTGTGAGGGAGTGGGGAACCACTGACAGTGCGCTCTGTGAGGGAGTGGGGAACCACTGACAGTGCGCTCTGTGAGGGAGCGGGGAATCACTGACAGTGCGCTCTGATAGGGAGCAGAGAATAACTGACAGTGCGCTCTGTGAGTGTGTGGCAAATCACTGACAGTGCGCTCTGTGATGGAGCGTGGAATCACAGACTGTGCGCTCTGTGAGGGAGCGAGAAATCACTGACAGTGCGCTCTGTGAGGGAGTGGGGAATCACTGACAGTGCGCTCTGTGAGGGAGTGGGGAATCACTGACAGTGCGCTCTGTGAGGGAGCGGGGAATCACTGACAGTGCGCTCTGTGAGGGAGTGGGGAATCACTGACAGTGCGCTCTGTGAGGGAGTGGGGAATCTCTGACAGTGCACTCTGTGAGGGAGTGGGGAATCACTGACAGTGTGCACAGTATAGGGAGCAGGGATACACTGACAGTGAAGTCTGTGAGGGAGCGGGGTTCAATGATTGTGCACTTTGTGAGGGAGGGGGGAATCACTGACAGTGCGCTCTGTGAGGGAGTGGGGAATCATTGACAGAGCGCTCTGTGAGGGAGTGGGGAATCACTGACAGAGCGCTCTGTGAGGGAGCGGGGAATCCTTTACAGTGCGTTCTGTGTGGGAGCGAGAAATCACTGACAGTGCGCTCTGTGAGGGAGTGGGGAATCACTGACAGTGCGCCCTGTGAGGGAGAAGGGAATCACTGACAGTGCTCTCTGTGAGGGAGTGGGTAATCACTGACAGTGCGCTTTGTGAGGGAGTGGGAAATCACTGACAGTGCGCTCTGTGAGGGAGCAGAGAATCACTGACAGTGCGCCCTGTGAGGGAGCAAAGAATCACTGACAGTGCGCTCTGTGAGGGAGCGGGGAATCACTGACAGTGCGCTCTGTGAGGGAGCAGAGAATCACTGACAGTGCGCTCTATGAGGGAGCAGAGAATCACTGACAGTGCGCTCTGTGTGGGAGTGGGGAATCACTGACAGTGCGCTCTGTGAGGGAGCAGAGAATCACTGACAGTGCGCTCTGTGAGGCAGCGGGGAATCACTGACAGAGCGCTCTGTGAGGGAGTGGGGAATCACTGACAGTGCGCTCTGTGAGGGAGTGGGGAATCACTGACAGGGCGCTCTGTGAGGGAGTGGGGAATCACTGACAGTGCGCTCTGTGAGGCAGCGGGGAATCACTGACAGAGCGCTCTGTGAGGGAGCGGGGAATCACTGACAGTGCGCTCTGTGAGGGAGTGGGGAATCACTGACAGTGCGCTCTGTGAGGGAGTGGGGAAACACTGACAGTGAAATCTGTGAGGGAGCAGGGAATCACTGACAGTGCGCTCTGTGAGGTAGTGGGGAAACACTGACAGTGAAATCTGTGAGGGAGCAGGTATTCACTGACAGAGCGCTCTGTGAGGGAGCGGGGAATCACTGACATTGCGCTCTGTGAGGGAGCGGGGAATCACTGACAGTGCGCTCAGTGAGGGAGTGGGGAATCACTGACAGTGCGCTCTGTGAGGGAGTGGGGAATAACTGACAGGGCGCTCTGTGAGGGCGCGGGGAATCACTGACATTGCGCTCAGTGAGGGAGTGGGGAAACACTGACAGAGCACTCTGTGAGGGAGTGGCGAAACCTTGACAGTGCGCTCTGTGAGGGATGGGGAATCTCTGACAGTGCGCACTGTGAGGGATTGGGGATTCACTGACAGTGCGCTCTGTGAGGGAGTGGGGAATCAATGACAGTGCGCTCTGTGAGGGAGTGGGGAATCACTGACAGTGCGCACTGTGAGGGAGTGGGGAATCACTGACAATGCACTCTGTGAGGGAGTGAGAAATCACTGACAGTGCGCACTGTGAGGGAGTGGGGAATCACTGACAGTGCGCTCTGTGAGGCAGCGGGGAATCACTGACAGTGCGCTCTGTGAGGGAGTGGGGAATCACTGACAGTGCTCTCTGTGAGGGAGTGGGGAATCACTGACAGTGCGCTCTGTGAGGCAGCGGGGAATCACTGACAGTGCGCTCTGAGAGGGTGCAGAGAATCAGTGACAGTGCGCTCTGTGAGGGAGCGGGGAATCACTGACAGTGCGCTCTGTGAGGGAGAGGGGAATCATGGACAGTGTGCACTGCGAGGGCGCGGGGAATCACTGACAGTGCGCTCTGTGAGGGAGCGAGAAATCACTGACAGTGCACTCGTTGACTAAGCGGGGAATCACTGACATTGTGCTCTGTGAGGGAGTGGTGAATCACTGACAGTGCGCTCTGTGAGGGATCGGGGAATCACTGACACTGCGCTCTGTGATGCAGCGGGGAATCACTGACCGTTCGCTCTGTGATGGAGCGGGGAATCACTGACAGTGCGCTCTGTGAGGGAGTGGGGAATCACTGACAGCGCGCTCTGTGAGGGAGTGAGAGATCACTGACAGTGTGCTCTGTGAGGGAGTGAGAAATCACTGACAGTGCGCACTGTGAGGGAGTGGGGAATCACTGACAGTGAAATCTGTGAGGGAGAGGGGAAACACTGACAGTGAAATCTGTGAGGGAGAGGGGAAACACTGACAGTGAAATCTGTGAGGGAGAGGGGAATCACTGACAGTGCGCTCTGTGAGGGAGTGGGGAATCACTGACAGTGTGCTCTGTGAGGGAGTGGGGAACCACTCACAGTGTGCTCTGTGAGGGAGCGGGGAATCACTGACAGTGCGCTCTGTGAGGGAGTGGGGAATCACTGACAGAGCGCTCTGTGAGGGAGCGGGATATCACTGACAGTGCGCTCTGTGAGGGAGAGGGGAATCACTGACAGTGCGCTCTGTGAGGGAGTGGGGAATCACTGACAGTGCGCACTGTGAGGGAGCAGGGATTCACTGACAGTGCGCTCTGTGAGGGAGTGGGGAATCACTGACAGAGCGCTCTGTGAGGGAGTGGGGAATCACCGAAAGTGCGCACTGTGAGGGAGCGGGGAATCACTGACAGAGCGCTCTGTGAGGGAGCAGGTATTCACTGACAGTGCGCTCTGTGAATGAGCGGGGAATCACTGACAGTGCGCTCTGTGAGGGAGTGGGGAATCACTGACAGTGCGCTCTGTGAGGGAGTGGGGAATTACTGACAGTGCGCTCTGTGAGGGAGTGGGGAATTACTGACAGTGCGCTCTGTGAGGGAGTGGGGAATCATTGACAGTGCGCTCTGTGAGGGAGTGGGGAATCACCGAAAGTGCGCACTGTGAGGGAGCGGGAAATCACTGACAGATCTGACAGTGCGCTCTGTGAGGGAGTGGGGAATCACCGAAAGTGCGCACTGTGAGGGAGCGGGAAATCACTGACAGTGCATTCTGTGAAGGAGTGGGGAATCACTGACAGTGCGCTCTGTGAAGGAGCGGGGAATCACTGACAGAGCGCTCTGTGAGGGAGTGGGGAATCATTGACAGTGCGCTCTGTGAGGGAGTGGGGAAACACTGACAGTGAAATCTGTGAGGGAGCGGGGAATCACTGACAGTGCGCTCTGTGAGGGAGTGGGGAAACACTGACAGTGAAATCTGTGAGTGAGTGGGGAATCACTGACAGAGCGCTCTGTGAGGGAGTGGGAAATCACTGACAGTGCGCTCTGTGAGGGAGTGGGGAATCACTGACAGAGCGCTCTGTGAGGGAGTGGGGAATCACTGACAGTGCGCTCTGATAGGGAGCAGAGAATAACTGACAGTGCGCTCTGTGAGTGTGTGGCAAATCACTGACAGTGCGCTCTGTGAGGGAGCGAGAAATCACTGACAGTGCGCTGTGTGAGTGAGAAGGGAAACACTGACAGTGCCCTCTATGAGGGAGAGGGAAATCACTGACAGTGCGCTCTGTGAGGGAGTGGGGAATCACTGACAGTGCGCTCTGTGAGGGAGTGGGGAATCACTGACAGTGCGCTCTGTGAGGGAGTGGGGAATCACTGACAGTGCGCTCTGTGAGGGAGTGGGGAATCACTGACAGTGTGCACAGTATAGGGAGCAGGGATACACTGACAGTGAAGTCTGTGAGGGAGTGGGGAATCACTGACAGTGTGCACAGTATAGGGAGCAGGGATACACTGACAGTGAAGTCTGTGAGGGAGTGGGGAATCACTGACAGTGTGCTCTGTGAGGGAGTGGGGAATCACTGACAGTGCGCTCTGTGAGGGAGTGGGGAATCACTGACAGTGCGCTCTGTGAGGGAGCAGGGAATCACTGACAGAGCGCTCTGTGAGGGAGTGGGGAATCAATAAAAGTGCGCTCTGTGACGGATTGGGGAATCACTGACAGTGCACTCTGTGAGGGAGCAGGGAATCACTGACAGAGCGCTCTGTGAGGGAGTGGGGAATCAATAAAAGTGCGCTCTGTGACGGATTGGGGAATCACTGACAGTGCACTCTGTGAGGGAGTGGGGAAACCTTGACACTGCGCTCTGTGAGGGAGCTGGATATTACTGACAGTGCGCACTGTATAGGGAGCGGGGATTCACTGACAGTGAGCTCTGTGAGGGAGCGGGGAATCACTGACAGAGCGCACTGTGAAGGAGTGGGGAATCAGTGACAGTGCACTCTGTGAGGGAGAGGGGAATCACTGACAGTGAAATCTGTGAATGAGTGGGGAATCACTGACAGTGCGCTCTGTGAGGGAGTGAGAAATCACTGACAGTGAAATCTGTGAATGAGTGGGGAATCAGTGACAGTGCACTCTGTGAGGGAGAGGGGAAACACTGACAGTGAAATCTGTGAGGGAGAGGGGAATCACTGACAGTGAAATCTGTGAGTGAGTGGGGAATCACTGACAGTGCGCTCTGTGAGGGAGTGGGGAATCACTGACAGTGCGCTCTGTGAGGGAGTAAGAAATCACTGACAGTGCGCTCGTTGAGTAAGCGGGGAATCACTGACAGTGCGCTCTGTGAGGGAGTGAGAAATCACTGACAGTGCGCTCTGTGAGGGAGCGGGGAATCACTGACAGTGTGCACTGTGAGGGAGCAGGTATTCACTGACAGTGCGCTCTGTGAGGGAGTGGGGAATCACTGACAGTGCGCTCTGTGAGGGAGTGGGGAATCATTGAGTGAGCGCTCTGTGAGGGAGTGGGGAAACACTGACAGTGAAATCTGTGAGTGAGTGGGGAATCATTGACAGGGCACTCTGTGAGGGAGTGGGGAATCACTGACAGTGCGCTCTGTGAGGGAGTGGGGAATCACTGACAGTGCGCTCTGTGAGGGAGTGAGAAATCACTGACAGTGCGCTCGTTGAGTAAGCGGGGAATCACTGACATTGCGCTCTGTGAGGGATTGGGGAAACCTTGACTGTGCGCTTTGTGAGGGCGCGGAGAATCACTGACAGAGCGCTCTGTGAGGGAGTGGGGAATCACAGACTGTGCGCTGTGTGAGGGAGCGGGGAATCTGTGAGGAAATCACTGACAGTGCTCTCTGAGAGGGAGTTGGGATTCACTGACAGTGTAACCTTTGAGGGATCGGGGAATCACTGACAGAGCGCTCTGTGAGGGAGCGGGGAATCACTGACAGTGCGCTCTGTGAGGGAGCAGGTATTCACTGACAGTGCGCTCGTTGAGTGAGCGGGGAATCACTGACAGTGCGCTCTGTGAGGGAGCGGGGAATCACTGACAGTGCGCTCTGTGAGGGGGCGAGAAATCACTGACAGTGCGCTCTGTGAGGGAGCAGGTATTCACTGACAGTGCGCTCGTTGAGTGAGCGGGGAATCACTGACAGTGCGCTCTGTGAGGGAGAAGGGAAACACTGACAGTGCGCTCTGTGAGGGAGGGGGGAAACACTGACAGTGCGCTCTGTGAGGGAGTGGGGATTCACTGACAGAGCGCTCTGTGAGGGAGCGGGGAAGCACTGACAGTGCGTTGTGTGAGGGTGCGGAGAATCAATGACAGTTCGCTCTGTGAGTGGGTGGCAAATCACTGAAAGTGTGCTTTGTGAGGGAGCGGGGAATCAATGACAGTGAACTCTGTGAGGGAGCGGTGAATCACTGACAGCGCGCTCTGTGAGGGAGTGGGCAATCACTGACAGTGCGCTTTGTGAGGGAGTGGGGAATCACTGACAGAGCGCTCTGTGAGGGAGTGGGGAATAACTGAAAGTGCGCCCTTTGAGGGATCGGGGAATCACTGACAGTTCGCTCGTTGAGTGAGTGGGGAATCACTGACAGTGCGCTCTGTGAGGGAGTGGGGAATCACTGACAGTGCGCTCTGTGAGGGAGCGGGTATTCACTGACAGTGCGCGCTGTGAGGGAGCAGGTATTCACTGACAGAGCGCTCTGTGAGGGAGTGGGGAATCACTGACAATGCGCTCTGTGAGTGAGTGGGGAATCATTGACAGAGCACTCTGAGGGAGTGGGGAATCACTGACAGTGCGCTCTGTGAGGGAGTGGGGAATCACTGACAGTGCGCTCTATGAGGGAGGGGGAATCACTGACACTGCGCTCTGTGAGGGAGTGGGGAATCACTGACAGAGCGCACTGTGAGGGAGCGGAAAATGAGTGACAGTGCGCTCTGTGAGGGAGTGGGGAATCACTGACAGTGAAATCTGTGAGTGAGTGGGGAATCATTGACAGAGCACTCTGTGAGGGAGTGGGGAATCACTGACAGTGAACTCTGTGAGGGAGTGGGGAATCACTGACAGAGCGCTCTGTGAGGGAGTGGGGAATCACTGACAGTGCGCTCCGTGAGTGCGTGGCAAATCAGTGACAGTGTGCTCTGTCAGGGAGCGGGGAATCAATGACAGTGCGCTATGTGAGGGAGCAGTGAATCACTGACAGAGCGCTCTGTGAGGGAGTGGGGAATCACTGACAGTGCGCTCTGTGAGGGAGTGGGGAATCACTGACAGTGCGCTCAGTGAGGGAGTGGGGAATCACTGACAGTGCGCTCAGTGAGGGAGCGGGTATTCACTGACAGTGCGCTCAGTGAGGGAGCAGGTATTCACTGACAGAGCGCTCTGTGAGGGAGCGGGGAATCACTGACAGAGCGCTCTGTGAGTGAGTGGGTATTCACTGACAGAGCGCTCTGTGAGGGAGTGGGGAATCACTGACAGAGCGCTCTGTGAGTGAGTGGGTATTCACTGACAGAGCGCTCTGTGAGGGAGTGGGGAATCACTGACAGTGCACACTGTGAGGGAGCGGGGAATCAATGACAGTGCGCTCTGTGAGGGAGTGGGGAATCACTGACAATGCGCTCTGTGAGTGAGTGGGGAATCATTGACAGAGCACTCTGTGAGGGAGTGGGGAATCACTGACAGTGCGCTCTGTGAGGGAGTGGGGAAACCTTGACAGTGCAGTCTGTGAGGGAGTGGGGAATCACTGACAGTGCACTGTCTGATTGTGCGGCGCATCACTGACAGTGCGCTCTGTGAGGGAGCGGGGAATCAATGACAGTGAACTCTGTGAGGGAGCGGGGAAACAATGACAGTGCGCTCCGTGAGTGTGTGGCAAATCAGTGACAGTGTGCTCTGTCAGGGAGTGGGGAATCAATGACAGTGCGCGCTGAGGGAGCGAGAAATCACTGACAGTGCGCTCGTTGAGTAAGCGGGGAATCACAGACATTGCGCTCTGTGAGGGAGTGGGGAATCACTGACAATGCGCTCTGTGAGGGAGAGGGGAAACCTTGACTGTGCGCTCTGGGAAGGAGCGGTGAATCACTGACAGTGTGCTCTGTGAGGGAGTGGGGAATCAATGAAAGTGTGCCCTGTGACGGATCGGGGAATCACTGACAGTGCGCTCGTTGAGTGAGCAGTGAATCACTGACAGTGAGCTCTGTGAGGGAGTGGGGAATCACTGACAGTGCGCTGTGTGAGGGAGTGGGGAATCACTGACAGTGCGCTGTGTGAGGGAGTGGGGAATCACTGACAGTGCGCTGTGTGAGGGAGTGGGGAATCACTGACAGTGCGCTCTGTGATGGATTGGGGAATCACTGACAGTGCGCTCTGTGAGGGAGCGAGAAATCACTGACAGTGCGCTCTGTGAGGGAGAGGGGAATTACTGACAGTGCTCTCTGTGAGGGAGCGAGAAATCACTGACAGTGTGCTCTGTGAGGGAGAAGGGAAACACTGACAGTGCGCTCTGTGAGGGAGGGGGGAAACACTGACAGTGCGCTCTGTGAGGGAGTGGGGAATCACTGACAGAGCGCTCTGTGAGGGAGCGGGGAAGCACTGACAGTGCGTTGTGTGAGGGTGCGGAGAATCAATGACAGTGTGCTCTGTGAGGGAGTGGGGAATCACTGACAGTGCGCTCAGTGAGGGAGTGGGGAATCACTGACAGAGCGCTCTGTGAGGGAGCGGGGAAGCACTGACAGTGCGTTGTGTGAGGGTGCGGAGAATCAATGACAGTGTGCTCTGTGAGGGAGTGGGGAATCACTGACAGAGCGCTCAGTGAGGGAGTGGGGAATCAATGACAGTGAACTCTGTGAGGGAGCGGTGAATCACTGACAGTGCGCTCTGTGAGGGAGTGGGGAATCATTGACAGAGCACTCTGAGGGAGTGGGGAATCACTGACAGTGCGCTCTGTGAGGGAGTGGGGAATCACTGACAGTGCGCTCTATGAGGGAGGGGGGAATCACTGACAGAGCGCACTGTGAGGGAGCGGAAAATGAGTGACAGTGCGCTCTGTGAGGGAGTGGGGAATCACTGACAGTGAAATCTGTGAGTGAGTGGGGAATCATTGACAGAGCACTCTGTGAGGGAGTGGGGAATCACTGACAGTGCGCTCCGTGAGTGCGTGGCAAATCAGTGACAGTGTGCTCTGTCCGGGAGCGGGGAATCAATGACAGTGCGCTATGTGAGGGAGCAGTGAATCACTGACAGAGCGCTCTGTGAGGGAGCGGGGAATCACTGACAGTGCGCTCAGTGAGGGAGTGGGGAATCACTGACAGAGCGCTCTGTGAGGGAGTGGGGAATCACTGACAGTGCGCTCTGTGAGGGAGTGGGGAATCACTGAAAGTGCGCCCTGTGAGGGATCGGGGAATCAATGACAGAGCGCTCTGTGAGGGAGTGGGGAATCACTGACAGAGCGCTCTGTGAGGGAGTGGGGAATCACTGACAATGCGCTCTGTGAGTGAGTGGGGAATCATTGACAGAGCACTCTGTGAGGGAGTGGGGAATCACTGACAGTGCGCTCTGTGAGGGAGTGGGGAATCACTGACAGTGCGCTCAGTGAGGGAGTGGGGAATCACTGACAGTGCGCTCAGTGAGGGAGTGGGGAATCACTGACAGTGTGCTATGTGAGGGAGCGAGAAATCACTGACAGTGCGCTCTGTGAGGGAGTGGGGAAACCTTGACAGTGCAGTCTGTGAGGGAGTGGGGAATCACTGACAGTGCGCTCTGTGAGGGAGTGGGGATTCACTGACAGTGCGCTCTGTGAGGGAGTGGGGAATCAATGAAAGTGCGCCCTGTGACGGATCGGGGAATCACTGACAGTGCGCTCGTTGAGTGAGCAGTGAATCACTGACAGTGAGCTCTGTGAGGGAGTGGGGAATCACTGACAGTGCGCTCTGTGAGGGAGTGGGGAATCACTGACAGTGCGCTGTGTGAGGGACTGGGGAAGCACTGACAGTGCGCTCTGTGAGGGAGCGGGGATTCACTGACAGTGCGCTCTGTGAGGGAGCGGGGAATCACTGACAGTGCGCTCTGTGAGGGAGCGGGGAATCACTGACAGAGCGCTCTGATAGGGAGTGGGGATTCACTGACAGTGCGCTCTGTGAGGGAGCGGGGAATCACTGACAGTGCTCTGTGTGAGGGACTGGGGAAGCACTGACAGTGCGCTGTGTGAGGGACTGGGGAAGCACTGACAGTGCGCTCTGTGAGGGAGCGGGGAATCACTGACAGTGCTCTGTGTGAGGGACTGGGGAAGCACTGACAGTGCGCTGTGTGAGGGAGTGGGGAAGCACTGACAGTGCGCTCGTTGAGTGAGCGGGGAATCACTGACAGTGCGCTCTGTTAGGGACGGGGAATCAAAGAAGGTGCGCTCGTTGTGTGAGTGGGGAATCACTGACAGTGCGCTATGTGAGGGAGAGGGGAATTACTGACAGTGCTCTCTGTGAGGGAGCGAGAAATCACTGACAGTGCGCTCGTTGAGTGAGCGGGGAAACACTGACAGTGCGCTCTGTGAGGGATTGGGGAATCACTGACAGTGCGCTCTGTGAGGGATTGGGGAATCACTGACAGTGCGCTCTGTGAGGGATTGGGGAATCACTGACAGTGCGCTCTGTGAGGGATTGGGGAAACACTGACAGTGCGCTCTGTGAGGGAGAGGGGAATCACTGACAGAGCGCTCTGTGAGGGAGTGGGGAATCACTGACAGTGCGCTCTGTGAGGGAGTGGGGAATCACTGACAGGGCGCTCTGTGATTGTGCGGTGAATCACTGACAGTGCGCTGTGTGATTGTGCGGTGAATCACTGACAGTGCGCTGTGTGATTGTGCGGTGAATCACTGACAGTGCATTCTATGAGGGCGGGGGGAATCACTGACAGAGCGCTCTGTGAGTGGGTGGCAAATCACTGAAAGTGTGCTCTGTCAGGGAGCGGGGAATCAATGACAGTGCGCTCTGTGATGGAGCGGGGAATCACTGACAGTGCGCTCTGTGAGGGAGCGGGGAATCAATGACAGTGCGCTCTGTGAGGGAGCGGTGAATCACTGACAGAGCGCTCTGTGAGGGAGCGGTGAATCACTGACAGTGCGCTCTGTGAGGGAGTGGGGAATCACGGACAGTGCGCTCTGTGAGGGAGTGGGGAATCACTGACAGTGCGCTCTGGGAAGGAGCGGTGAATCACGGACAGTGCGCTCTGTGAGGGAGTGGGGAATCACTGACAGTGCGCTCTGGGAAGGAGCGGTGAATCACTGACAGTGCGCTCTGTGAGGGAGCGGGGAATCACTGACGGTGCGCTCTGTGAGAGAGAGGGGATTTCTGACAGTGCGCTCTGTGAGTTAGAAGGGAAATACTGACAGTGCGCTCTGTGAGGGAGCGGGGAATCCTTGACAGTGCGCTCTGTGTGGGAGCGGGGAATCAAGGACAGTGCGCTCTGTGTGGGAGCAGGGAATCACTGACAGTGCGCTCTGTGAGGGAACAGAGAATCACTGAGTGCGCTGTGTGATTTTGCGGTGAATCACTGAGAGTGCTGTGTGAGGGTGCGGGGATGCACTGACAGTGCGCTCTGTGAGGGAGTGGGGAATCACTGACAGTGCGCTCTGTGAGGGAGTGGGGAATCACTGACAGTGCGCTCTGTGAGGGAGTGGGGAATCACTGACAGTGCGCTCTGTGAGGGAGTGGGGAATCACTGACAGTGCGCTCTGTGAGGGAGCGAGAAATCACTGACAGTGCGCTCTGTGAGGGAGTGGGGAATCACTGACAGAGCGCTCTGTGAGGGAGTGGGTATTCACTGACAGTGCGCTCTGTGAGTGAGCGGGGAATCACTGACAGTGCGCTCAGTGATGGAGCGGGGAATCACTGACAGTGCGCTCAGTGAGGGAGTGGGTATTCACTGACAGTGCGCTCTGTGAGTGAGCGGGGAATCACTGACAGTGCGCTGTGTGATTGTGCGGTGAATCACTGACAGTGCGCTGTGTGATTGTGCGGTGAATCACTGACAGTGCGCTGTATGATTGTGCGGTGAATCACTGACAGTGCGCTCTGTGAGGCAGCGGGGAATCACTGACAGTGCGCACTGTGAGGGAGCGGGGAATCACTGACAGTGCGCACTGTGAGGGAGCGGGGAATCACTGACAGTGTGCGCTCTGTGAGGCAGCTGGGAAGCACTGACAGTGCGCACTGTGAGGGAGCGGGGAATCACTGACAGTGCGCACTGTGAGGGAGCGGGGAATCATTGACAGTGCGCTGTATGATTGTGCGGTGAATCACTGACAGTGCGCTCTATGAGGGAGGGGGGAATCACTGACAGTGCGCACTGTGAGGGAGTGGGGAATCACTGACAGTGCGCTCTGTGAGGGAGTGGGGAATCACTGACAGTGCGCTCTATGAGGGAGGGGGGAATCACTGACAGTGCGCACTGTGAGGGAGTGGGGAATCACTGACAGAGCGCTCTGTGAGGGAGCGGGGAATCACTGACAGAGCGCACTGTGAGGGAGTGGGGAATCACTGACAGAGCGCTCTGTGAGGGAGCGGGGAATCACTGACAGAGCGCACTGTGAGGGAGTGGGGAATCACTGACAGTGCGCTCTGTGAGGGAGTGGGGAATCACTGACAGTACGCACTGTGAGGGAGTGGGGAATCACTGACAGTACGCACTGTGAGGGAGTGGGGAATCACTGACAGTGCGCTCTATGAGGGAGGGGGGAATCACTGACAGTGCGCACTGTGAGGGAGCGGGGAATCACTGACAGTGCGCATTGTGAGGGAGCGGGGAATCACTGACAGTGCGCTCTGTGAGGGAGCGGGGAATCACTGACAGTGCGCTCTGTGAGGGAGCGGGTATTCACTGACAGAGCGCTCTGTGAGGGAGCAGGTATTCACTGACAGAGCGCTCTGTGAGGGAGCAGGTATTCACTGACAGAGCGCTCTGTGAGGGAGCAGGTATTCACTGACAGAGCGCTCTGTGAGGGAGATGGGAATCACTGACAGAGCGCTCTGTGAGGGAGCAGGTATTCACTGACAGTGCGCTCTGTGAGGGAGCAGGTATTCACTGACAGAGCGCTCTGTGAGGGAGTGGGGAATCACTGACAGTGCGCTCAGTGAGGGAGATGGGAATCACTGACATAGCGCTCTGTGAGGGAGCAGGTATTCACTGACAGAGCGCTCTGTGAGGGAGCGGGGAATCACAGACATTGCGCTCTGTGAGGGAGTGGGGAATCACTGACAATGCGCTCTGTGAGGGAGAGGGGAAACCTTGACTGTGCGCTCTGGGAAGGAGCGGTGAATCACTGACAGTGTGCTCTGTGAGGGAGTGGGGAATCAATGAAAGTGTGCCCTGTGACGGATCGGGGAATCACTGACAGTGCGCTCGTTGAGTGAGCAGTGAATCACTGACAGTGAGCTCTGTGAGGGAGTGGGGAAGCACTGACAGTGCGCTGTGTGAGGGAGTGGGGAATCACTGACAGTGCGCTGTGTGAGGGAGTGGGGAATCACTGACAGTGCGCTCTGTGATGGATTGGGGAATCACTGACAGTGCGCTCTGTGAGGGAGCGAGAAATCACTGACAGTGCGCTCTGTGAGGGAGCGGGGAATCACTGACAGTGCGCTCAGTGAGGGAGTGGGGAATCACTGACAGTGCGCTCTGTGAGGGAGCGGGGAATCACTGACAGTGCGCTCTGTGAGGGAGTGGGGAATCACTGACAGGGCGCTCTGTGAGCATGTGGCAAATCACTGACAGTGCGCTCTGTGAGCATGTGGCAAATCACTGACAGTGCGCTCTGATAGGGAGTGGGGATTCACTGACAGTGCGCTCTGTGAGGGAGCGGGGAATCACTGACAGTGCTCTGTGTGAGGGACTGGGGAAGCACTGACAGTGCGCTGTGTGAGGGAGTGGGGAAGCACTGACAGTGCGCTGTGTGAGGGAGTGGGGAAGCACTGACAGTGCGCTCGTTGAGTGAGCGGGGAATCACTGACAGTGCGCTCTGTTAGGGACGGGGAATCAAAGAAGGTGCGCTCGTTGTGTGAGTGGGGAATCACTGACAGTGCGCTATGTGAGGGAGAGGGGAATTACTGACAGTGCTCTCTGTGAGGGAGCGAGAAATCACTGACAGTGTGCTCTGTGAGGGAGAAGGGAAACACTGACAGTGCGCTCTGTGAGGGAGGGGGGAAACACTGACAGTGCGCTCTGTGAGGGAGTGGGGAATCACTGACAGTGCGCTCTGTGATGGATTGGGGAATCACTGACAGTGCGCTCTGTGAGGGAGCGAGAAATCACTGACAGTGCGCTCTGTGAGGGAGCGGGGAATCACTGACTGCGCTATGTGCGGGAGTTGGGAAACCTTAACAGTGCACTCTGTGAGGGAGTTGGGAAACCTTAACAGTGCACTCTGTGAGGGAGCGGGGATTCACTGACAGTGCGCTCTGTGAGGGAGCGGGGAATCACTGACAGTGCGCTCTGATAGGGAGTGGGGATTCACTGACAGTGCGCTCTGTGAGGGAGCGGGGAATCACTGACAGTGCTCTGTGTGAGGGACTGGGGAAGCAATGACAGTGCGCTGTGTGAGGGACTGGGGAAGCACTGACAGTGCGCTCTGTGAGGGAGCGGGGAATCACTGACAGTGCTCTGTGTGAGGGACTGGGGAAGCACTGACAGTGCGCTGTGTGAGGGAGTGGGGAAGCACTGACAGTGCGCTCGTTGAGTGAGCGGGGAATCACTGACAGTGCGCTCTGTTAGGGACGGGGAATCAAAGAAGGTGCGCTCGTTGTGTGAGTGGGGAATCACTGACAGTGCGCTATGTGAGGGAGAGGGGAATTACTGACAGTGCTCTCTGTGAGGGAGCGAGAAATCACTGACAGTGCGCTCGTTGAGTGAGCGGGGAAACACTGACAGTGCGCTCTGTGAGGGATTGGGGAATCACTGACAGTGCGCTCTGTGAGGGATTGGGGAATCACTGACAGTGCGCTCTGTGAGGGATTGGGGAAACACTGACAGTGCGCTCTGTGAGGGAGCGGGGAATCACTGACAGAGCGCTCTGTGAGGGAGTGGGGAATCACTGACAGTGCGCTCTGTGAGGGAGTGGGGAATCACTGACAGGGCGCTCTGTGATTGTGCGGTGAATCACTGACAGTGCGCTGTGTGATTGTGCGGTGAATCACTGACAGTGCGCTGTGTGATTGTGCGGTGAATCACTGACAGTGCATTCTATGAGGGCGGGGGGAATCACTGACAGAGCGCTCTGTGAGTGGGTGGCAAATCACTGAAAGTGTGCTCTGTCAGGGAGCGGGGAATCAATGACAGTGCGCTCTGTGATGGAGCGGGGAATCACTGACAGTGCGCTCTGTGAGGGAGCGGGGAATCACTGACAGAGCGCTCTGTGAGGGAGCGGTGAATCACTGACAGTGCGCTCTGTGAGGGAGTGGGGAATCACGGACAGTGCGCTCTGTGAGGGAGTGGGGAATCACTGACAGTGCGCTCTGGGAAGGAGCGGTGAATCACGGACAGTGCGCTCTGTGAGGGAGTGGGGAATCACTGACAGTGCGCTCTGGGAAGGAGCGGTGAATCACTGACAGTGCGCTCTGTGAGGGAGCGGGGAATCACTGACGGTGCGCTCTGTGAGAGAGAGGGGATTTCTGACAGTGCGCTCTGTGAGTTAGAAGGGAAATACTGACAGTGCGCTCTGTGAGGGAGCGGGGAATCCTTGACAGTGCGCTCTGTGTGGGAGCGGGGAATCAAGGACAGTGCGCTCTGTGTGGGAGCAGGGAATCACTGACAGTGCGCTCTGTGAGGGAACAGAGAATCACTGAGTGCGCTGTGTGATTTTGCGGTGAATCACTGAGAGTGCTGTGTGAGGGTGCGGGGATGCACTGACAGTGCGCTCTGTGAGGGAGTGGGGAATCACTGACAGTGCGCTCTGTGAGGGAGTGGGGAATCACTGACAGTGCGCTCTGTGAGGGAGTGGGGAATCACTGACAGTGCGCTCTGTGAGGGAGCGAGAAATCACTGACAGTGCGCTCTGTGAGGGAGTGGGGAATCACTGACAGTGCGCTCTGTGAGGGAGCGAGAAATCACTGACAGTGCGCTCTGTGAGGGAGTGGGGAATCACTGACAGTGCGCTCTGTGAGGGAGTGGGGAATCACTGACAGAGCGCTCTGTGAGGGAGTGGGTATTCACTGACAGTGCGCTCTGTGAGTGAGCGGGGAATCACTGACAGTGCGCTCAGTGATGGAGCGGGGAATCACTGACAGTGCGCTCAGTGAGGGAGCAGGTATTCACTGACAGTGCGCTCTGTGAGTGAGCGGGGAATCATTGACAGTGCGCTCTGTGAGGGAGCGGGGAATCACTGACAGTGCGCTGTGTGATTGTGCGGTGAATCACTGACAGTGCGCTGTATGATTGTGCGGTGAATCACTGACAGTGCGCTCTGTGAGGCAGCGGGGAATCACTGACAGTGCGCACTGTGAGGGAGCGGGGAATCACTGACAGTGCGCACTGTGAGGGAGCGGGGAATCACTGACAGTGTGCGCTCTGTGAGGCAGCTGGGAAGCACTGACAGTGCGCACTGTGAGGGAGCGGGGAATCACTGACAGTGCGCACTGTGAGGGAGCGGGGAATCATTGACAGTGCGCTGTATGATTGTGCGGTGAATCACTGACAGTGCGCTCTATGAGGGAGGGGGGAATCACTGACAGTGCGCACTGTGAGGGAGTGGGGAATCACTGACAGTGCGCTCTGTGAGGGAGTGGGGAATCACTGACAGTGCGCTCTATGAGGGAGGGGGGAATCACTGACAGTGCGCACTGTGAGGGAGTGGGGAATCACTGACAGTGCGCTCTGTGAGGGAGTGGGGAATCACTGACAGTACGCACTGTGAGGGAGTGGGGAATCACTGACAGTGCGCTCTGTGAGGGAGTGGGGAATCACTGACAGTACGCACTGTGAGGGAGTGGGGAATCACTGACAGTGCGCTCTATGAGGGAGGGGGGAATCACTGACAGTGCGCACTGTGAGGGAGGGGGGTATCACTGACAGTGCGCACTGTGAGGGAGCGGGGAATCACTGACAGTGCGCATTGTGAGGGAGCGGTGAATCACTGACAGTGCGCTCTGTGAGGGAGCGGGGAATCACTGATAGTGCGCTGTATGATTGTGCGGTGAATCACTGACAGTGCGCTGTGTGATTGTGTGGCGAATCACTGACAGTGCACTCTGTGAGGGAGTGGGGAATCGCTGACAGTGCGCTCTGTGAGGGAGTGGGGAATCACTGACAGTGCGCTCTGTGAGGGAGTGGGGAATCACTGACAGTGCGCTCTGTGAGGGAGTGGGGATTCACTGAAAGTGCGCTCTGTGAGGGAGTGGGGAATCTCTGACAGTGCGCTCTGTGAAGGAGTGGGGAATCACTGACAGTGAAGTCTGAGAGGGAGCGGGGATTCACTGAAAGTGCGCTCTGTGAGAGAGTGGGGAATCACTGACAGTGCGCTCTGTGAGGGAGTGGGGAATCACTGACAGTGCGCTCTGTGAGCGAGCGGGGAATCAGTGACAGTGCGCACTATGAGGGAGTGGGGAATCAGTGACAGTGCGCTCTGTGAGGGAGTGGGGAATCAGTGACAGTGCGCTCTGTGAGCGAGCGGGGAATCAGTGACAGTGCGCACTATGAGGGAGTGGGGAATCAGTGACAGTGCGCTCTGTGATGGAGTGGGGAATCACTGACAGTGCGCTATGTGATGGAGTGGGGAATCAGTGACAGTGCGCTCGTCGAGTAAGCGGGGAATCACTGACATTGCGCTCTGTGAGGGAGTGGGGAATCACTGACAGCGCGCTCGTTAAGTGAGCGGGGAATCAGTGACAGTGCGCTCTGTTAGGGAGCGGGGAATCAAAGAAGGTGCGCTCGTTGTGTGAGCTGGGAATCACTGACAGTGCGCTATGTGAGGGAGTGGGGAATTACTGACAGTGCTCTCTGTGAGGGAGTTGGGAATCACTGACAGTGCGCTCGTTGAGTGAGCAGGGAATCACTGACAGTGCGCTCTGTGAGGGAGCGCGGAATCACTGACAATGCGCTCTGTGAGGGTGCGGGGAAGCACTGACATTGCTCTGTGTGAGGGCGCGGAGAATCAATGACAGAGCGCTCTGTGAGGGAGTGGGGAATCACTGACAGTGTGCTCTGTGAGGGAGCGGGGAATCACAGACAGTGCGCTCGTTGAGTGAGCGAGGAATCACTGACAGTGCGCACTGTATGGGGAGCGGGAATTCACTGACAGTGCACTCTGTGAGGGAGCGGGCAATCAGTGACAGTGCGCACTGTGAGGGAGCGGGGAATCAGTGACAGTGCGCACTGTGAGGGAGCGGGGAATCAGTGACAGTGCGCACTGTGAGGGAGCGGGGAATCACTGACTGTGCGCACTGTGAGGGAGCGGGGAATCACTGACAGTGCGCAGTGTGAAGAAGCGGGGAATCAATGACAGTGCGCACTGTGAAGAAGCGGGGAATCACTGACAGTGCGCTCTGTGAGGGAGTGGGGAATCACTGACAGTGCGCTCTGTGAGGGAGTGGGGAATCACTGACAGTGCGCACTGTGAGGGAGCAGGGAATCACTGACAGTGCGCTCTGTGAGGGAGTGGGGAATCACTGACAGAGCGCTCTGTGAGGGAGTGGGGAATCACTGACAGTGCGCACTGTGAGGGAGCAGGGAATCACTGACAGTGCGCTCTGTGAGGGAGTGGGGAATCACTGACAGTGCGCAGTGTGATTTTGCGGCGAATCACTGACAGTGCGCAGTGTGAGTTTGCGGCGAATCACTGACAGTGCGCTCTGTGAGGGTGCGGGGAAGCACTGACAGTGCGCTCTGTGAGGGAGCGGGGAAGCACTGACAGGGCGCACAGTGAGGGAGCGGGGAATCACTGACAGTGCGCTCTGTGAGGGAGTGGGGAATCACTGACAGTGCGCTCTGTGAGTGAGTGGGGAATCATTGACAGAGCACTCTGTGAGGGAGCGGGGAATCACTGACAGTGCGCACTGTGAGGGAGCAGGGAATCACTGACAGTGCGCTCTGTGAGGGAGCAGGGAAACCTTGACTGTGCGCTATGTGAGGGAGTGGGGAATGACTGAGTGTGCTCTGAGGGAGCGGGGAATCACTGACAGTGCGCTCTGTGAGGGAGCAGGGAATCACTGACAGTGCGCTCTGTGAGGGAGCAGGGAAACCTTGACTGTGCGCTATGTGAGGGAGTGGGGTATCACTGACAGTGCGCTCTGTGAGGGAGCGGGGAATCACTGACAGTGCGCTCAGTGAGGGAGCGGGTATTCACTGACAGTGCGCTCTGTGAGGGAGCGGGGAATCACTGACTGTGCGCTCTGTGAGGGAGCAGGTATTCACTGACAGAGCGCACTGTGAGGGAGTGGGGAATCACTGACAGTGCGCTCTGTGAGGGAGCGGTGAATCACTGACAGTGCGCTCTGTGAGTGGGTGGGGAATCATTGACAGTGCGCTCTGTGAGTGGGTGGGGAATCATTGACAGTGCGCTCTGTGAGGGAGCGGGGAAACCTTGACAGAGCGCTCTGTGAGGGAGCGGGGAATCAGTGACAGTGCGCTCTGTGAGGGAGTGGGGAATCACGGACAGTGCGCTCTGTGAGGGAGCGGGGAATCACTGACAGTGCGCACTGTGAGGCAGCGGGGAATCACTGACAGTGCGCACTGTGAGGGAGCGGGGAATCAGTGACAGTGCGCTCTGTGAGGCAGCGGGGAATCAGTGACAGTGCGCACTGTGAGGCAGCGGGGAATCAGTGACAGTGCGCACTGTGAGGGAGCGGGGAATCACTGACAGTGCGCACTGTGAGGGAGCAGGGAATCAAAGACAGAGCGCTCTGTGAGGGAGCAGGGAATCAAAGACAGAGCGCTCTGTGAGGGAGTGGGGAATCACTGACAGTGCGCTCTGTGAGGGAGCGGGGAATCACTGACAGTGCGCTCTGTGAGTGAGCGGGGAATCACTGACAGTGCGCTCTGTGAGGGAGCGGGGAATCACTGACAGTGCGCTCTGTGAGGGAGCGGGGAATCACTGACAGTGCGCTCTGTGAGGGAGCGGGGAATCACTGACAGTGCGCTCTGTGAGGGAGCAGGGAATCACTGACAGTGCGCTCTGTGAGGGAGCAGGGAATCACTGACAGTGCGCTCTGTGAGGGAGCAGGGAATCACTGACAGTGCGCTCTGTGAGGGAGCAGGGAATCACTGACAGTGCGCTCTGTGAGGGAGCGGGGAATCACTGACAGAGCGCTCTGTGAGGGAGCAGGTATTCACTGACAGTGCGCACTGTGAGGGAGTGGGGAATCACTGACAGAGCGCTCTGTGAGGGAGCAGGTATTCACTGACAGTGCGCTCTGTGAGGGAGTGGGGAATCACTGACAGAGCGCTCTGTGAGGGAGTGGGGAATCACTGACAGTGCGCTCTGTGAGGGAGTGGGGAATCACTGACAGTGCGCTCTGTGAGGGAGCAGGGAATCACTGACAGTGCGCTCTGTGAGGGAGCGGGGAATCACTGACAGTGCGCTCTGTGAGGGAGTGGGGAATCACTGACAGTGCGCTCTGTGAGGGAGTGGGGAATCACTGACAGTGCGCACTGTGAGGGAGCAGGGAATCACTGACAGTGCGCACTGTGAGGGAGCGGGGAATCACTGACAGTGCGCTCTGTGAGGGAGCGGGGAATCACTGACAGTGCGCTCTGTGAGGGAGCAGGTATTCACTGACAGAGCGCTCTGTGAGGGAGTGGGGAATGACTGACAGTGCGCTCTGTGAGGGAGCGGGGAATCACTGACAGTGCGCTCTGTGAGGGAGAGGGGAATGACTGACAGAGCGCTCTGAGGGAGCGAGAAATCACTGACAGTGCGCTCGTTGAGTAAGCGGGGAATCAATGACATTGCGCTCTGTGAGGGAGTGGGGAATCACTGACAGTGCACTCTGTGAGGGAGTGGGGAAACCTTGACTGTGCGCTCTGTGAGGGAGTGGGGAAGCACTGACAGTGCGCTCTGTGAGGGAGCGGTGAATCACTGACAGTGCGCTCTGTGAGGGAGTGGGGAATCACTGACAGTGCGCTCTGTGAGGGAGCGGGGAATCACTGACAGTGCGCTCTGTGAGGGAGCGGGGAATCACTGACAGTGCGCTCTGTGAGGGAGCGGGGAATCACTGACAGTGCGCTCTGTGAGGGAGCGGGGAATCACTGACAGTGCGCTCTGTGAGGGAGTGGGGAATCACTGACAGTGCGCTCTGTGAGGGAGCGGGGAAACCTTGACAGAGCGCTCTGTGAGGGAGCGGGGAATCAGTGACAGTGCGCACTGTGAGGGAGCGGGGAATCACGGACAGTGCGCTCTGTGAGGCAGCGGGGAATCAGTGACAGTGCGCACTGTGAGGCAGCGGGGAATCAGTGACAGTGCGCACTGTGAGGCAGCGGGGAATCAGTGACAGTGCGCACTGTGAGGGAGCGGGGAATCAGTGACAGTGCGCACTGTGAGGCAGCGGGGAATCAGTGACAGTGCGCACTGTGAGGCAGCGGGGAATCAGTGACATTGCGCACTGTGAGGCAGCGGGGAATCAGTGACAGTGCGCACTGTGAGGGAGCAGGGAATCAAAGACAGAGCGCTCTGTGAGGGAGTGGGGAATCACTGACAGAGCGCTCTGTGAGGGAGCGGGGAATCACTGACAGTGCGCTCTGTGAGGGAGCGGGGAATCACTGACAGTGCGCTCTGTGAGCGAGCGGGGAATCACTGACAGTGCGCTCTGTGAGGGAGCGGGGAATCACTGACAGAGCGCTCTGTGAGGGAGTGGGGAATCACTGACAGTGCGCTCTGTGAGGGAGCGGGGAATCACTGACAGTGCGCTCTGTGAGGGAGAGGGGAATCACTGACAGTGCGCTCTGTGAGGGAGTGGGGAATCACTGACAGTGCGCTCTGTGAGGGAGCGGGGAATCACTGACAGTGCGCTCTGTGAGGGAGCAGGGAATCACTGACAGTGCGCTCTGTGAGGGAGAGGGGAATCACTGACAGTGCGCTCTGTGAGGGAGTGGGGAATCACTGACAGTGCGCTCTGTGAGGGAGCGGGGAATGACTGACAGTGCGCTCTGTGAGGGAGCGGGGAATCACTGACAGTGCGCTCAGTGAGGGAGCAGGTATTCACTGACAGTGCGCTCTGTGAGGGAGCGGGGAATCACTGACAGTGCGCTCTGTGAGGGAGTGGTGAATCACTGACAGTGCGCTCTGTGAGGGAGGGGGGAATCACTGACAGTGCGCTCTGTGAGGGAGCGGGGAATCACGGACAGTGCGCTCTGTGAGGGAGTGGGGAATCACTGACAGTGCGCTCTGTGAGGGAGTGGGGAATCACTGACAGTGCGCTCTGTGAGGGAGTGGGGAATCAGTGACAGTGCGCTCTGTGAGGGATGGGGGAATCTCTGACAGAGCACTCTGTGAGGGAGCGGGGAATCACTGACAGTGCGCTCTGTGAGGGTGCGGGGAATCACTGACAGTGCGCTCTGTGAGGGGGAGGGAATCACTGACAGTGCGCTCTGTGAGGGAGTGGGGAATCACTGACAGTGCGCTCTGTGAGGGAGTGGGGAATCACTGACAGTGCGCTCTGTGAGGGAGTGGGGAATCACTGACAGTGCGCTGTCTGATTGTACGGTGAATCACTGACAGTGCGCTCTGTGAGGGAGTGGGGAATCACTGACAGTGCGCTTTGTGAGGGAGTGGGGAATCACTGACATTGCGCTGTGTGAGGGAGTGGGGAATCACTGACAGTGCGCTGTGTGAGGGAGTGGGGAATCACTGACATTGCGCTGTGTGAGGGAGTGGGGAATCACTGACATTGCGCTGTGTGAGGGAGTGGGGAATCACTGACAGTGCGCTGTGTGAGGGAGTGGGGAATCACTGACATTGCGCTGTGTGAGGGAGTGGGGAATCACTGACAGTGCGCTGTGTGAGGGAGTGGGGAATCACTGACATTGCGCTGTGTGAGGGAGTGGGAAATCACTGACAGTGCGCTGTGTGAGGGAGTGGAGACTCACTGACAGTGCGCTGTATGATTGTGCGGTGAATCACTGACAGTGCGCTGTGTGAGGGAGTGGGGAATCACTGACAGTGCGCTCTGTGAGGGAGCAGGGAATCACTGACAGTGCGCTCTGAGGGAGCGGGGAATCACTGACAGTGCGCTCTGTGAGGGAGTGGGGAATCACTGACAGTGCGCTCTGTGAGGGAGTGGGGAATCACTGACAGTGCGCTCTGTGAGGGAGTGGGGAATCACTGACAGTGCGCTCTGTGAGGGAGTGGGGAATCACTGACAGTGCGCTCTGTGAGGGAGTGGGGAATCACTGACAGTGCGCTCTGTGAGGGAGTGGGGAATCACTGACAGTGCGCTCTGTGAGGGAGTGGGGAATCACTGACAGTGCGCTCTGTGAGGGAGTGGGGAATCACTGACAGTGCGCTCTGTGAGGGAGTGGGGAATCACTGACAGTGCGCTCTGTGAGGGAGTGGGGAATCACTGACAGTGCGCTCTGTGAGGGAGTGGGGAATCACTGACAGTGCGCTCTGTGAGGGAGTGGGGAATCACTGACAGTGCGCTCTGTGAGGGAGCGGGGAATCACTGACAGTGCGCTCTGTGAGGGAGGGGGGAATCACTGACAGTGCGCTCTGTGAGGGAGCGGGGAATCACTGACAGTGCGCTCTGTGAGGGAGCGGGGAATCACTGACAGTGCGCTCTGTGAGGGAGCGGGGAATCACTGACAGTGCGCTCTGTGAGGGAGTGGGGAATCACTGACAGTGCGCTCTGTGAGGGAGTGGGGAATCACTGACAGTGCGCTCTGTGAGGGAGTGGGGAATCACTGACAGTGCGCTCTGTGAGGGAGCGGGGAATCACTGACAGTGCGCTCTGTGAGGGAGCGGGGAATCACTGACAGTGCGCTCTGTGAGGGAGCGGGGAATCACTGACAGTGCGCTCTGTGAGGGAGTGGGGAATCACTGACAGTGCGCTCTGTGAGGGAGTGGGGAATCACTGACAGTGCGCTCTGTGAGGGAGCGGGGAATCACTGACAGTGCGCTCTGTGAGGGAGTGGGGAATCACTGACAGTGCGCTCTGTGAGGGAGTGGGGAATCACTGACAGTGCGCTCTGTGAGGGAGTGGGGAATCACTGACAGTGCGCTCTGTGAGGGAGTGGGGAATCACTGACAGTGCGCTCTGTGAGGGAGTGGGGAATCACTGACAGTGCGCTCTGTGAGGGAGTGGGGAATCACTGACAGTGCGCTCTGTGAGGGAGTGGGGAATCACTGACAGTGCGCTCTGTGAGGGAGTGGGGAATCACTGACAGTGCGCTCTGTGAGGGAGCGGGGAATCACTGACAGTGCGCTCTGTGAGGGAGTGGGGAATCACTGACAGTGCGCTCTGTGAGGGAGTGGGGAATCACTGACAGTGCGCTCTGTGAGGGAGGGGGGAATCACTGACAGTGCGCTCAGTGAGGAAGCGGGGAATCACTGACAGTGCGCTCTGTGAGGGAGTGGGGAATCACTGACAGTGCGCTCTGTGAGGGAGGGGGAATCACTGACAGTGCGCTCTGTGAGGGAGTGGGGAATCACTGACAGTGCGCTCTGTGAGGGAGCGGGGAATCACTGACAGTGCGCTCTGTGAGGGAGCGGGGAATCACTGACAGTGCGCTCTGTGAGGGAGCGGGGAATCACTGACAGTGCGCTCTGTGAGGGAGCGGGGAATCACTGACAGTGCGCTCTGTGAGGGAGCAGGGAATCACTGACAGTGCGCTCTGTGAGGGAGTGGGGAATCACTGACAGTGCGCTCTGTGAGGGAGCGGGGAATCACTGACAGTGCGCTCTGTGAGGGAGTGGGGAATCACTGACAGTGCGCTCTGTGAGGGAGTGGGGAATCACTGACAGTGCGCTCTGTGAGGGAGCGGGGAATCACTGACAGTGCGCTCTGTGAGGGAGCGGGGAATCACTGACAGTGCGCTCTGTGAGGGAGCGGGGAATCACTGACAGTGCGCTCTGTGAGGGAGCTGGGAATCACTGACAGTGCGCTCTGTGAGGGAGCGGGGAATCACTGACAGTGCGCTCTGTGAGGGAGTGGGGAATCACTGACAGTGCGCTCTGTGAGGGAGTGGGGAATCACTGACAGTGCGCTCTGTGAGGGAGGGGGGAATCACTGACAGAGCGCTCAGTGAGGGAGTGGGGAATCACTGACAGAGCGCTCTGTGAGGGAGAGGGGAATCACTGACAGAGCGCTCTGTGAGGGAGCAGGTTTTCACTGACAGTGCGCTCTGTGAGGGAATGGGGAATCACTGACAGTGCGCTCTGTGAGGGAGTGGGGAATCACTGACAGTGCGCTCTGTGAGGGAGCGGGGAATCAGTGACAGTGCGCTCTGTGAGGGAGCAGGTATTCACTGACAGAGCGCTCTGTGAGGGAGCGGGGAATCACTGACAGTGCGCTCTGTGAGGGAGTGGGGAATCACTGACAGTGCGCTCTGTGAGGGAGCGGGGAATCACTGACAGTGCGCTCTGTGAGGGAGTGGGGAATCACTGACAGTGCGCTCTGTGAGGGAGCAGGAAATCACTGACAGTGCGCTCTGTGAGGGAATGGGGAATCACTGAGTGCGCTCTGTGAGGGAGCAGGAAATCACTGACAGTGCGCTCTGTGAGGGAGCGGGGAATCACTGACAGTGCGCTCTGTGAGGGAGTGGGGAATCACTGACAGAGCGCTCTGTGAGGGAGTAGGGAATCACTGACAGTGCGCTCTGTGAGGGAGTGGGGAATCACTGACAGTGCGCTCTGTGAGGGAGTGGGGAATCACTGACAGTGCGCTCTGTGAGGGAGTGGGGAATCACTGACAGTGCGCTCTGTGAGGAAGCGGGGAAGAACTGACAGTGCGCTCGTTGAGTAAGCGGGGAATCACTGACATTGAGCTCTGTGAGGGAGTGGGGAATCACTGACAGTGCGCTCTGTGAGGTAGCGGGGAATCACTGACAGTGCGCTCTGTGAGGGAGTGGGGAATCACTGACAGTGCGCTCTGTGAGGGAGCGGGGAATCACTGACAGTGCGCTCTGTGAGGGAGTATGGAATCACTGACAGTGCGCTCTGTGAGGGAGTGGGGAATCACTGACAGTGCGCTCTGTGAGGGAGTGGGGAATCACTGACAGTGCGCTCAGTGAGGGAGTAGGGAATCACTGACAGTGCGCTCTGTGAGGGAGTGGGGAATCACTGACAGTGTGCTCTGCGAGGGAGTGGGGAATCACTGACAGTGCGCTCTGTGAGGGAGTGGGGAATCACTGACAGTGCGCTCTGTGAGGGAGTGGGGAATCACTGACAGTGCGCTCTGTGAGGGAGTGGGGAATCACTGACAGTGCGCTCTGTGAGGGAGCGGGGAATCACTGACAGTGCGCTCTGTGAGTGAGCAGGGAATCACTGACAGTGCGCTCTGTGAGGGAGTGGGGAATCACTGACAGTGCGCTCTGTGAGGGAGTGGGGAATCACTGACAGTGCGCTCTGTGAGGGAGCAGGGAATCACTGACAGAGCGCTCTGTGAGGGAGCGGGGAATCACTGACAGAGCGCTCTGTGAGGGAGTGGGGAATCACTGACAGAGCGCTCTGTGAGGGAGTGGGGAATCACTGACAGAGCGCTCTGTGAGGGAGTGGGGAATCACTGACAGAGCGCTCTGTGAGGGAGTGGGGAATCACTGACAGAGCGCTCTGTGAGGGAGTGGGGAATCACTGACAGTGCGCTCTGTGAGGGAGCGGGGAATCACTGACAGTGCGCTCTGTGAGGGAGAGGGGAATCACTGACAGTGCGCTCTGTGAGGGAGCGGGGAATCACTGACAGTGCGCTCTGTGAGGGAGCGGGGAATCACTGACAGTGCGCTCTGTGAGGGAGCGGTGAATCACTGACAGTGCGCTCTGTGAGGGAGCGGGGAATCACTGACAGTGCGCTCTGTGAGGGAGTGGGGAATCACTGACAGTGCGCTCTGTGAGGGAGCGGGGAATCACTGACAGTGCGCTCTGTGAGGGAGCTGGGAATCACTGACAGTGCGCTCTGTGAGGGAGCGGGGAATCACTGACAGTGCGCTCTGTGAGGGAGCGGGGAATCACTGACAGTGCGCTCTGTGAGTGAGTGGGGAATCATTGACAGTGCGCTCTGTGAGGGAGCAGGGAATCACTGACAGTGCGCTCTGTGAGGGAGAGGGGAATCACTGACAGTGCGCTCTCTGAGGGAGCGAAGAATCACTGACAGTGCGCTCTGAGAGGGAGCGAGGAATCACTGACAGTGCGCTCGTTTAGTGAGCGGGGAATCACTGACAGTGCGCTCTGTGAGGGAGCGAGAAATCACTGACAGTGCGCTCTGTGAGGGGGGAATCACTGACAGTGCGCTCTGTGAGGGAGTGGGGAATCACTGACAGTGCGCTCTGTGAGGGAGCAGGGAATCACTGACAGTGCGCTCTGTGAGGGAGTGGGGAATCACTGACAGTGCGCTCTGTGAGGGAGAGGGGAATCACTGACAGAGCGCTCTGTGAGGGAGCAGGGAATCACTGACAGTGCGCTCTGTGAGGGAGTGGGGAATCACTGACAGTGCGCTCTGTGAGGGAGTGGGGAATCACTGACAGTGCGCTCTGTGAGGGAGCGGGGAATCACTGACAGTGCGCTCTGTGAGGGAGCAGGGAATCACTGACAGAGCGCTCTGTGAGGGAGCGGGGAATCACTGACAGTGCGCTCTGTGAGGGAGTGGGGAATCACTGACAGTGCGCTCTGTGAGGGAGCGGGGAATCACTGACAGTGCGCTCTGTGAGGGAGTGGGGAATCACTGACAGTGCGCTCTGTGAGGGAGCAGGGATTCACTGACAGTGCGCTCTGTGAGGGAGTGGGGAATCACTGACAGTGCGCTCTGTGAGGGAGCAGGTTATCACTGACAGTGCGCTCTGTGAGGGAGCGGGGAATCACTGACAGTGCGCTCTGTGAGGGAGTGGGGAATCACTGACAGTGCGCTCTGTGAGGGAGTAGGGAATCACTGACAGAGCGCTCTGTGAGGGAGTGGGGAATCACTGACAGTGCGCTCTGTGAGGGAGTGGGGAATCACTGACAGAGCGCTCTGTGAGGGAGTGGGCAATCACTGACAGTGCGCTCTGTGAGGGAGCAGGGAATCACTGACAGTGCGCTCGTTGAGGGAGCGGGGAATCACTGACAGTGCGCTCTGTGAGGGAGTGGGGAATCACTGACAGTGCGCTCTGTGAGGGAGCGGGGAATCACTGACAGTGCGCTCTGTGAGGGAGTGGGGAATCACTGACAGTGCGCTCGTTGAGGGAGCGGGGAATCACTGACAGTGCGCTCTGTGAGGGAGTAGGGAATCACTGACAGTGCGCTCTGTGAGGGAGTGGGGAATCACTGACAGTGCGCTCTGTGAGGGAGTGGGGAATCACTGACAGTGCGCTCTGTGAGGGAGATGGGAATACTGACAGTGTGCTCTGTGAGGGAGTGGGGAATCACTGACAGTGCGCTCTGTGAGGGAGTGGGGAATCACTGACAGTGCGCTCTGTGAGGGAGTGGGGAATCACTGACAGTGCGCTCTGTGAGGGAGTGGGGAATCACTGACAGTGCGCTCTGTGAGGGAGTGGGGAATCACTGACAGTGCGCTCTGTGAGGGAGCGGGGAATCACTGACAGTGCGCTCTGTGAGGGAGCAGGGAATCACTGACAGTGCGCTCTGTGAGGGAGTGGGGAATCACTGACAGAGCGCTCTGTGAGGGAGTGGGGAATCACTGACAGTGCGCTCTGTGAGGGAGCAGGGAATCACTGACAGAGCGCTCTGTGAGGGAGCGGGGAATCACTGACAGTGCGCTCTGTGAGGGAGTGGGGAATCACTGACAGTGCGCTCTGTGAGGGAGTGGGGAATCACTGACAGTGCGCTCTGTGAGGGAGTGGGGAATCACTGACAGTGCGCTCTGTGAGGGAGCGGGGAATCACTGACAGTGCGCTCTGTGAGGGAGAGGGGAATCACTGACAGTGCGCTCTGTGAGGGAGCGGGGAAGCACTGACAGTGCGCTCTGTGAGGGAGCGGGGAAGCACTGACAGTGCGCTCTGTGAGGGAGCGGGGAATCACTGACAGTGCGCTCTGTGAGGGAGCGGGGAATCACTGACAGAGCGCTCTGTGAGGGAGCTGGGAATCACTGACAGTGCGCTCTGTGAGGGAGCGGGGAATCACTGACAGTGCGCTCTGTGAGGGAGCTGGGAATCACTGACAGTGCGCTCTGTGAGGGAGCGGGGAATCACTGACAGTGCGCTCTGTGAGGGAGCGGGGAATCACTGACAGTGCGCTCTGTGAGGGAGTGGGGAATCACTGACAGTGCGCTCTGTGAGGGAGCAGGGAATCACTGACAGTGCGCTCTGTGAGGGAGAGGGGAATCACTGACAGTGCGCTCTGTGAGGGAGCTGGGAATCACTGACAGTGCGCTCTGTGAGGGAGCGGGGAATCACTGACAGTGCGCTCTGTGAGGGAGCGGGGAATCACTGACAGTGCGCTCTGTGAGGGAGTGGGGAATCACTGACAGTGCGCTCTGTGAGGGAGCGAGAAATCACTGACAGTGCGCCCGTTGAGTAAGCGGGGAATCACTGACAGTGCGCTCTGTGAGGGAGCTGGGAATCACTGACAGTGCGCTCTGTGAGGGAGCTGGGAATCACTGACAGTGCGCTCTGTGAGGGAGTGGGGAATCACTGACAGTGCGCTCTGTGAGGGAGCGGGGAATCACTGACAGTGCGCTCTGTGAGGGAGAGGGGAATCACTGACAGTGCGCTCTGTGAGGGAGTGGGGAATCACTGACAGTGCGCTCTGTGAGGGAGCGGGGAATCACTGACAGTGCGCTCTGTGAGGGAGTGGGGAATCACTGACAGTGCGCTCTGTGAGGGAGCTGGGAATCACTGACAGTGCGCTCTGTGAGGGAGAGGGGAATCACTGACAGTGCGCTCTGTGAGGGAGCGGGAATCACTGACAGTGCGCTCTGTGAGGGAGCGGGAATCACTGACAGTGCGCTCTGTGAGGGCGCGGGGAATCACTGACAGTGCGCTCTGTGAGGGAGTGGGGAATCACTGACAGTGCGCTCTGTGAGGGAGCGGGGAATCACTGACAGTGCGCTCTGTGAGGGAGCGGGGAATCACTGACAGTGCGCTCTGTGAGGGAGCGGGGAATCACTGACAGTGCGCTCTGTGAGGGAGTGGGGAATCACTGACAGTGCGCTCTGTGAGGGAGTGGGGAATCACTGACAGTGCGCTCTGTGAAGGAGAGCGGAATCACTTACAGTTGCTCTGTGAGGGAGCGGGAAATCACTGACAGTGCGCTCTCTGAGGGAGCGGGGAATCACTGACAGTGCGCTCTGTGAGGGAGCGGGGAATCACTGACAGTGCGCTCTGTGAGGGAGCGGGATATAATTGACAGTGCGCTCTGTGAGGGAGTGGGGAATCACTGACAGTGCGCTCTGTGAGGGAGTGGGGAATCACTGACAGTGCGCTCTGTGAGGGAGCGGGGAATCACTGACAGTGCGCTCTGTGAGGGAGTGGGGAATCACTGACAGTGCGCTCTGTGAGGGAGCGGGGAATCACTGACAGTGCGCTCTGTGAGGGAGCGGGGAATCACTGACAGTGCGCTCTGTGAGGGAGTGGGGAATCACTGACAGTGCGCTCTGTGAGGGAGCGGGGAATCACTGACAGTGCGCTCTGTGAGGGAGTGGGGAATCACTGACAGTGCGCTCTGTGAGGGAGTGGGGAATCACTGACAGTGCGCTCTGTGAGGGAGTGGGGAATCACTGACAGTGCGCTCTGTGAGGGAGCGGGGAATCACTGACAGTGCGCTCTGTGAGGGAGTGGGGAATCACTGACAGTGCGCTCTGTGAGGGAGTGGGGAATCACTGACAGTGCGCTCTGTGAGGGAGCGGGGAATCACTGACAGTGCGCTCTGTGAGGGAGCGGGGAATCACTGACAGTGCGCTCTGTGAGGGAGCGGGTATTCACTGACAGAGCGCTCTGTGAGGGAGCGGGTATTCACTGACAGTGCGCTCTGTGAGGGAGTGGGGAATCACTGACAGTGCGCTCTGTGAGGGAGTGGGGAATCACTGACAGTGCGCTCTGTGAGGGAGTGGGGAATCACTGACAGTGCGCTCTGTGAGGGAGCGGGGAATCACTGACAGTGCGCTCTGTGAGGGAGTGGGGAATCACTGACAGTGCGCTCTGTGAGGGAGAGGGGAATCACTGACAGTGCGCTCTGTGAGGGAGTGGGGAATCACTGACAGTGCGCTCTGTGAGGGAGTGGGGAATCACTGACAGTGCGCTCTGTGAGGGAGTGGGGAATCACTGACAGTGCGCTCTGTGAGGGAGTGGGGAATCACTGACAGTGCGCTCTGTGAGGGAGTGGGGAATCACTGACAGTGCGCTCTGTGAGGGAGTGGGGAATCACTGACAGTGCGCTCTGTGAGGGAGTGGGGAATCACTGACAGTGCGCTCTGTGAGGGAGTGGGGAATCCCTGACAGTGCGCTCTGTGAGGGAGTGGGGAATCACTGACAGTGCGCTCTGTGAGGGAGCGGGGAATCACTGACAGTGCGCTCTGTGAGGGAGTGGGGAATCACTGACAGTGCGCTCTGTGAGGGAGTGGGGAATCACTGACAGTGCGCTCTGTGAGGGAGCGGGAATCACTGACAGTGCGCTCTGTGAGGGAGCGGGGAATCACTGACAGTGCGCTCTGTGAGGGAGATGGGAATCACTGACAGTGCGCTCTGTGAGGGAGTGGGGAATCACTGACAGTGCGCTCTGTGAGGGAATGGGGAATCACTGACAGTGCGCTCTGTGAGGGAGTGGGGAATCACTGACAGTGCGCACTATGAGGAGTGGGGAATCACTGAGAGTGCGCTGTGTGAGGGAGTGGGGAATCACTGACAGTGCGCTGTGTGAGGGAGTGGGGAATCACTGACAGTTTGCACTGTGAGGTAGCGGGGATTCACTGACAGTGCGCTCTGTGAGGGTGCGGGGCTTCACTGACAATGCGCTCTGTGAGGCAGTGGGGAATCACTGACAGTGCGCTCTGTGAGGGAGCGGGGAATCACTGACAGTGCGCTCTGTGAGGGAGCGGGGAATCACTGACAGTGCGCTCTGTGAGGGAGTGGGGAATCACTGACAGTGCGCTCTGTGAGGGAGTGGGGAATCACTGACAGTGCGCTCTGTGAGGGAGTGGGGAATCACTGACAGTGCGCTCTGTGAGGGAGTGGGGAATCACTGACAGTGCACTCAGAGGGAGTGGGGAATCACTGACAGTGCGCTCTGTGAGGGAGTGGGGAATCACTGACAGTGCGCTCTGTGAGGGAGTGGGGAATCACTGACAGTGCGCTCTGCGAGGGAGTGGGGAATCACTGACAGTGCGCTCTGTGAGGGAGTGGGGAATCACTGACAGTGCGCTCTGTGAGGGAGTGGGGAATCACTGACAGTGCGCTCTGTGAGGGAGCGGGGAATCACTGACAGTGCGCTCTGTGAGGGAGCGGGGAATCACTGACAGTGCGCTCTGTGAGGGAGTGGGGAATCACTGACAGTGCGCTCTGTGAGGGAGTGGGGAATCACTGACAGTGCGCTCTGTGAGGGAGTGGGGAATCACTGACAGTGCGCTCTGTGAGGGAGTGGGGAATCACTGACAGTGCGCTCTGTGAGGGAGAGGGGAATCACTGACAGTGCGCTCTGTGAGGGAGCGGGGAATCACTGACAGTGCGCTCTGTGAGGGAGTGGGGAATCACTGACAGTGCGCTCTGTGAGGGAGAGGGGAATCACTGACAGTGCGCTCTGTGAGGGAGCGGGGAATCACTGACAGTGCGCTCTGTGAGGGAGCGGGGAATCACTGACAGTGCGCTCTGTGAGGGAGCGGGGAATCACTGACAGTGCGCTCTGTGAGGGAGTGGGGAATCACTGACAGTGCGCTCTGTGAGGGAGAGGGGAATCACTGACAGTGCGCTCTGTGAGGGAGTGGGGAATCACTGACAGTGCGCTCTGTGAGGGAGTGGGGAATCACTGACAGTGCGCTCTGTGAGGGAGCGGGGAATCACTGACAGTGCGCTCTGTGAGGGAGCGGGGAATCACTGACAGTGCGCTCTGTGAGGGAGAGGGGAATCACTGACAGTGCGCTCTGTGAGGGAGTGGGGAATCACTGACAGTGCGCTCTGTGAGGGAGTGGGGAATCCTTGACAGTGCGCTCTGTGAGGGAGCGGGGAATCACTGACAGTGCGCTCTGTGAGGGAGTGGGGAATCACTGACAGTGCGCTCTGTGAGGGAGTGGGGAATCACTGACAGTGCGCTCTGTGAGGGAGTGGGGAATCACTGACAGTGCGCTCTGTGAGGGAGCGGGGAATCACTGACAGTGCGCTCTGTGAGGGAGTGGGGAATCACTGACAGTGCGCTCTGTGAGGGAGCGGGGAATCACTGACAGTGCGCTCTGTGAGGGAGCGGGGAATCACTGACAGTGCGCTCTGTGAGGGAGCGGGGAATCACTGACAGTGCGCTCTGTGAGGGAGTGGGGAATCACTGACAGTGCGCTCTGTGAGGGAGTGGGGAATCACTGACAGTGCGCTCTGTGAGGGAGCGGGGAATCACTGACAGTGCGCTCTGTGAGGGAGAGGGGAATCACTGACAGTGCGCTCTGTGAGGGAGCGGGGAATCACTGACAGTGCGCTCTGTGAGGGAGTGGGGAATCACTGACAGTGCGCTCTGTGAGGGAGCGGGGAATCACTGACAGTGCGCTCTGTGAGGGAGAGGGGAATCACTGACAGTGCGCTCTGTGAGGGAGCGGGGAATCACTGACAGTGCGCTCTGTGAGGGAGCGGGGAATCACTGACAGTGCGCTCTGTGAGGGAGCGGGGAATCACTGACAGTGCGCTCTGTGAGGGAGCGGGGAATCACTGACAGTGCGCTCTGTGAGGGAGCGGGGAATCACTGACAGTGCGCTCTGTGAGGGAGAGGGGAATCACTGACCGTGCGCTCTGTGAGGGAGCTGGGAATCACTGACAGTGCGCTCTGTGAGGGAGCGGGGAATCACTGACAGTGCGCTCTGTGAGGGAGCGGGGAATCACTGACAGTGCGCTCTGTGAGGGAGCGGGGAATCACTGACAGTGCGCTCTGTGAGGGAGCGGGGAATCACTGACAGTGCGCTCTGTGAGGGAGCGGGGAATCACTGACAGTGCGCTCTGTGAGGGAGCGGGGAATCACTGACAGTGCGCTCTGTGAGGGAGCAGGGGAATCACTGACAGTGCGCTCTGTGAGGGAGAGGGGAATCACTGACAGTGCGCTCTGTGAGGGAGATGGGAATCACTGACAGTGCGCTCTGTGAGGGAGCTGGGAATCACTGACAGTGCGCTCTGTGAGGGAGCGGGGAATCACTGACAGTGCGCTCTGTGAGGGAGAGGGGAATCACTGACAGTGCGCTCTGTGAGGGAGCAGGGAATCACTGACAGTGCGCTCTGTGAGGGAGCAGGGGAATCACTGACAGTGCGCTCTGTGAGGGAGCTGGGAATCACTGACAGTGCGCACTGTGAGGGAGCAGGGAATCACTGACAGTGCGCTCTGTGAGGGAGCGGGGAATCACTGACAGTGCGCTCTGTGAGGGAGCGGGGAATCACTGACAGTGCGCTCTGTGAGGGAGCAGGGAATCACTGACAGTGCGCTCTGTGAGGGAGCGGGGAATCACTGACAGTGCGCTCTGTGAGGGAGCAGGGAATCACTGACAGTGCGCTCTGTGAGGGAGTGGGGAATCACTGACAGTGCGCTCTGTGAGGGAGCGGGGAATCACTGACAGTGCGCTCTGTGAGGGAGTGGGGAATCACTGACAGTGCGCTCTGTGAGGGAGCGGGGAATCACTGACAGTGCGCTCTGTGAGGGAGCGGGGAATCACTGACAGTGCGCTCTGTGAGGGAGTGGGGAATCACTGACAGTGCGCTCTGTGAGGGAGTGGGGAATCACTGACAGTGCGCTCTGTGAGGGAGAGGGGAATCACTGACAGTGCGCTCTGTGAGGGAGCGGGGAATCACTGACAGTGCGCTCTGTGAGGGAGTGGGGAATCACTGACAGTGCGCTCTGTGAGGGAGCGGGGAATCACTGACAGTGCGCTCTGTGAGGGAGTGGGGAATCACTGACAGTGCGCTCTGTGAGGGAGTGGGGAATCACTGACAGTGCGCTCTGTGAGGGAGCGGGGAATCACTGACAGTGCGCTCTGCGAAGGAGTGGGGAATCACTGACAGTGCGCTCTGTGAGGGAGCTGGGGAATCACTGACAGTGCGCTCTGTGAGGGAGCGGGGAATCACTGACAGTGCGCTCTGTGAGGGAGCGGGGAATCACTGACAGTGCGCTCTGTGAGGGAGCGGGGAATCACTGACAGTGCGCTCTGTGAGGGAGCGGGGAATCACTGACAGTGCGCTCTGTGAGGGAGCGGGGAATCACTGACAGTGCGCTCTGTGAGGGAGCGGGGAATCACTGACAGTGCGCTCTGTGAGGGAGCGGGGAATCACTGACAGTGCGCTCTGTGAGGGAGCAGAGAATCACTGACAGTGCGCTCTGTGAGGGAGTGGGGAATCACTGACAGTGCGCTCTGTGAGGGAGTGGGGAATCACTGACAGTGCGCTCTGTGAGGGAGTGGGGAATCACTGACAGTGCGCTCTGTGAGGGAGTGGGGAATCACTGACAGTGCGCTCTGTGAGGGAGTGGGGAATCACTGACAGTGCGCTCTGTGAGGGAGTGGGGAATCACTGACAGTGCGCTCTGTGAGGGAGTGGGGAATCACTGACAGTGCGCTCTGTGAGGGAGCAGAGAATCACTGACAGTGCGCTCTGTGAGGGAGTGGGGAATCACTGACAGTGCGCTCTGTGAGGGAGCGGGAAAACAATGACAGTGCGCTCTGGAAGCGAATGGGGAATTAATGACAGTGTGCTCTGAGAGGGAGCCGTGAACAATTGACTCTGCGCTCTGTGAGGGAGCGGGGAATCCCTGACAGTTCGCTCTGTGAGGGAGCGGGGAATCCCTGACAGTTCGCTCTGTGAGGAAGAGGGAAGAACTGACAGTGCGCTCTGTGAGGAAGCGGGGAATCACTGACAGTTCGCTCTGTGAGGAAGCGGGGAAGAACTAACAGTGCGCTCTGTGAGGGAGCGGGGAATCACTGACAGTGCGCTCTGTGAGGGAGTGGGGAATCACTGACAGTGCGCTCTGTGAGGGAGTGGGGAATCACTGACAGTGCGCTCTGTGAGGGAGTGGGGAATCACTGACAGTGCGCTCTGTGAGGGAGTGGGGAATCACTGACAGTGCGCTCTGTGAGGGAGTGGGGAATCACTGACAGTGCGCTCTGTGAGGGAGTGGGGAATCACTGACAATGCGCTCTGTGAGGGAGCGGGGAATCACTGACAGTGCGCTCTGTGAGGGAGCGGGGAATCACTGACAGTGCGCTCTGTGAGGGAGCGGGGAATCACTGACAGTGCGCTCTGTGAGGGAGTGGGGAATCACTGACAGTGCGCTCTGTGAGGGAGTGGGGAATCACTGACAGTGCGCTCTGTGAGGGAGCGGGGAATCACTGACAGTGCGCTCTGTGAGGGAGCGGGGAATCACTGACAGTGCGCTCTGTGAGGGAGCGGGGAATCACTGACAGTGCGCTCTGTGAGGGAGAGGGGAATCACTGACAGTGCGCTCTGTGAAGAAGTGGGGAATCACTGCCAGTGCACTCCATGAGGGAAGGGGAATCACTGACAGTTCGCTCTGTGAAGGAGAGCGGAATCACTTACAGTTACTCTGTGAAGAAGTGGGGAATCACTGACAGTGCGCTCTGTGAGGGAGCGGGGAATCACTGACAGTGCGCTCTGTGAGGGAGAGGGGAATCACTGACAGTGCGCTCTGTGAGGGAGAGGGGAATCACTGACAGTGCGCTCTGTGAGGGAGAGGGGAATCACTGACAGTGCGCTCTGTGAGGGAGAGGGGAATCACTGACAGTGCGCTCTGTGAGGGAGAGGGGAATCACTGACAGTGCGCTCTGTGAGGGAGCGGGGAATCACTGACAGTGCGCTCTGTGAGGGAGTGGGGAATCACTGACAGTGCGCTCTGTGAGGGAGAGGGGAATCACTGACAGTGCGCTCTGTGAGGGAGCGGGGAATCACTGACAGTGCGCTCTGTGAGGGAGCGGGGAATCACTGACAGTGCGCTCTGTGAGGGAGCTGGGGAATCACTGACAGTGCGCTCTGTGAGGGAGTGGGGAATCACTGACAGTGCGCTCTGTGAGGGAGCGGGGAATCACTGACAGTGCGCTCTGTGAGGGAGCGGGGAATCACTGACAGTGCGCTCTGTGAGGGAGTGGGGAATCACTGACAGTGCGCTCTGTGAGGGAGTGGGGAATCACTGACAGTGCGCTCTGTGAGGGAGTGGGGAATCACTGACAGTGCGCTCTGTGAGGGAGTGGGGAATCACTGACAGTGCGCTCTGTGAGGGAGTGGGGAATCACTGACAGTGCGCTCTGTGAGGGAGTGGGGAATCACTGACAGTGCGCTCTGTGAGGGAGCTGGGGAATCACTGACAGTGCGCTCTGTGAGGGAGTGGGGAAACACTGACAGTGCGCTCTGTGAGGGAGTGGGAAATCACTGACAGTGCACTCTGTGAGGGAGTGGGGAATCACTGACAGTGCGCTCTGTGAGGGAGCGGGGAATCACTGACAGTGCGCTCTGTGAGGGAGCGGGGAATCACTGACAGTGCGCTCTGTGAGGGAGCGGGGAATCACTGACAGTGCGCTCTGTGAGGGAGCGGGGAATCACTGACAGTGCGCTCTGTGAGGGAGCGGGGAATCACTGACAGTGCGCTCTGTGAGGGAGCGGGGAATCACTGACAGTGCGCTCTGTGAGGGAGCGGGGAATCACTGACAGTGCGCTCTGTGAGGGAGTGGGGAATCACTGACAGTGCGCTCTGTGAGGGAGCTGGGGAATCACTGACAGTGCGCTCTGTGAGGGAGCGGGGAATCACTGACAGTGCGCTCTGTGAGGGAGCGGGGAATCACTGACAGTGCGCTCTGTGAGGGAGCAAGGAATCACTGACAGTGCGCTCTGTGAGGGAGTGGGGAATCACTGACAGTGCGCTCTGTGAGGGAGCGGGGAATCACTGACAGTGCGCTCTGTGAGGGAGCGGGGAATCACTGACAGTGCGCTCTGTGAGGGAGCGGGGAATCACTGACAGTGCGCTCTGTGAGGGAGCGGGGAATCACTGACAGTGCGCTCTGTGAGGGAGTGGGGAATCACTGACAGTGCGCTCTGTGAGGGAGTGGGGAATCACTGACAGTGCGCTCTGTGAGGGAGCGGGGAATCACTGACAGTGCGCTCTGTGAGGGAGCGGGGAATCACTGACAGTGCGCTCTGTGAGGGAGTGGGGAATCACTGACAGTGCGCTCTGTGAGGGAGCGGGGAATCACTGACAGAGCGCTCTGTGAGGGAGCGGGGAATCACTGACAGTGCGCTCTGTGAGGGAGCGGGGAATCACTGACAGTGCGCTCTGTGAGGGAGCGGGGAATCACTGACAGTGCGCTCTGTGAGGGAGCGGGGAATCACTGACAGTGCGCTCTGTGAGGGAGCGGGGAATCACTGACAGTGCGCTCTGTGAGGGAGCGGGGAATCACTGACAGTGCGCTCTGTGAGGGAGCTGGGAATCACTGACAGTGCGCTCTGTGAGGGAGCGGGGAATCACTGACAGAGCGCTCTGTGAGGGAGTGGGGAATCACTGACAGTGCGCTCTGTGAGGGAGCGGGGAATCACTGACAGTGCGCTCTGTGAGGGAGCGGGGAATCACTGACAGTGCGCTCTGTGAGGGAGCGGGGAATCACTGACAGTGCGCTCTGTGAGGGAGCGGGGAATCACTGACAGTGCGCTCTGTGAGGGAGTGGGGAATCACTGACAGTGCGCTCTGTGAGGGAGCTGGGAATCACTGACAGTGCGCTCTGTGAGGGAGTGGGGAATCACTGACAGTGCGCTCTGTGAGGGAGAGGGGAATCACTGACAGTGCGCTCTGTGAGGGAGCGGGGAATCACTGACAGTGCGCTCTGTGAGGGAGCGGGGAATCACTGACAGTGCGCTCTGTGAGGGAGCGGGGAATCACTGACAGTGCGCTCTGTGAGGGAGCAGGATATAATTGACAGTGCGCTCTGTGAGGGAGCGGGGAATCACTGACAGTGCGCTCTGTGAGGGAGTGGGGAATCACTGACAGTGCGCTCTGTGAGGGAGCGGGGAATCACTGACAGTGCGCTCTGTGAGGGAGCGGGAAATCACTGACAGTGCGCTCTGTGAGGTGCAGGGATTCACTGACAGTGCGCTCTGTGAGGGAGCGGGGAATCACTGACAGTGCGCTCTGTGAGGGAGCGGGGAATCACTGACAGTGCGCTCTGTGAGGGAGTGGGGAATCACTGACAGTGTGCTCTGTGAGGGAGAGGGAAATCACTGACAGTGCGCTCTGTGAGGGAGAGGGGAATCACTGACAGTGCGCTCTGTGAGGGAGCGGGAATCACTGACAGTGCGCTCTGTGAGGGAGCGGGGAATCACTGACAGTGCGCTCTGTGAGGGAGCGGGGAATCACTGACAGTGCGCTCTGTGAGGGAGAGGGGAATCACTGACAGTGCGCTCTGTGAGGGAGAGGGGAATCACTGACAGTGCGCTCTGTGAGGGAGTGGGGAATCACTGACAGTGCGCTCTGTGAGGGAGTGGGGAATCACTGACAGTGCGCTCTGTGAGGGAGCGGGGAATCACTGACAGTGCGCTCTGTGAGGGAGTGGGGAATCACTGACAGTGCGCTCTGTGAGGGAGCGGGGAATCACTGACAGTGCGCTCTGTGAGGGAGTGGGGAATCACTGACAGTGCGCTCTGTGAGGGAGTGGGGAATCACTGACAGTGCGCTCTGTGAGGGAGCGGGGAATCACTGACAGTGCGCTCTGTGAGGGAGTGGGGAATCACTGACAGTGCGCTCTGTGAGGGAGCGGGGAATCACTGACAGTGCGCTCTGTGAGGGAGTGGGGAATCACTGACAGTGCGCTCTGTGAGGGAGCGGGGAAGCACTGACAGTGCGCTCTGTGAGGGAGCGGGGAATCACTGACAGTGCGCTCTGTGAGGGAGTGGGGAATCACTGACAGTGCGCTCTGTGAGGGAGCGGGGAATCACTGACAGTGCGCTCTGTGAGGGAGCGGGGAATCACTGACAGTGCGCTCTGTGAGGGAGCGGGGAATCACTGACAGTGCGCTCTGTGAGGGAGTGGGAATCACTGACAGTGCGCTCTGTGAGGGAGCTGGGAATCACTGACAGTGCGCTCTGTGAGGGAGCGGGGAATCACTGACAGTGCGCTCTGTGAGGGAGCTGGGGAATCACTGACAGTGCGCTCTGTGAGGGAGCGGGGAATCACTGACAGTGCGCTCTGTGAGGGAGCGGGGAATCACTGACAGTGCGCTCTGTGAGGGAGCTGGGGAATCACTGACAGTGCGCTCTGTGAGGGAGCTGGGAATCACTGACAGTGCGCTCTGTGAGGGAGCGGGGAATCACTGACAGTGCGCTCTGTGAGGGAGCGGGGAATCACTGACAGTGCGCTCTGTGAGGGAGCGGGGAATCACTGACAGTGCGCTCTGTGAGGGAGCGGGGAATCACTGACAGTGCGCTCTGTGAGGGAGCGGGGAATCACTGACAGTGCGCTCTGTGAGGGAGCTGGGAATCACTGACAGTGCGCTCTGTGAGGGAGCGGGGAATCACTGACAGTGCGCTCTGTGAGGGAGCGGGGAATCACTGACAGTGCGCTCTGTGAGGGAGCGGGGAATCACTGACAGTGCGCTCTGTGAGGGAGCGGGGAATCACTGACAGTGCGCTCTGTGAGGGAGCGGCAAATCACTGACAGTGCGCTCTGTGAGGGAGCGGCAAATCACTGACAGTGCGCTCTGTGAGGGAGCGGCAAATCACTGACAGTGCGCATTTCGAAGGAGCAGGGAATCACTGACAGTGCGCTCTGTGAAGGAGCGGGGAATCACTGACAGTGCGCTCTGTGAGGGAGAGGGGAATCACTGACAGTGCGCACAGGCAGGGAGAGGGGAATCACTGACAGAGCGCTCTGTGAGGGAGTGGGGAAACACTGACAGTGCGCTCTGTGAGGGAGCGGGGAATCACTGACAGTGCGCTCTGTGAGGGAGCCGTGAACAATTGACAGTGCGCTCTGTGAGGAAGCGGGGAATCACTGACAGTTCGTTCTGTGAGGAAGCGGGGAAGAACTGACAGTGCGCTGTGTGAGGGAGCGGGATATAATTTACAGTGCGCTCTGTGAGGGAGCAGAGAATAACTGACAGTGTGCTCTGTGAGGGAGCGGGGAATCACTGACAGTGAGCTGTGTGAGGGAGCGGGGAATCACTGACAGTGCGCTCTGTGAGGGAGCGGGGAATCACTGACAGTGCGCTCTGTGAGGGAGCGGGGAATCACTGACAGTGCGCGCTGTGAAGGAGCGGGGAATCACTGACAGTGCGCTCTGTGAGGGAGCGGGGAATCACTGACAGTGCGCTCTGTGAGGGAGCGGGGAATCACTGACAGTGCGCTCTGTGAGGGAGTGGGGAATCACTGACAGTGCGCTCTGTGAGGGAGCGGGGAATCACTGACAGTGCGCTCTGTGAGGGAGCGGGGAATCACTGACAGTGCGCTCTGTGAGGGAGCGGGGAATCACTGACAGTGCGCTCTGTGAGGGAGCGGGGAATCACTGACAGTGCGCTCTGTGAGGGAGCGGGGAATCACTGACAGTGCGCTCTGTGAGGGAGCGGGGAATCACTGACAGTGCGCTCTGTGAGGGAGCGGGGAATCACTGACAGTGCGCTCTGTGAGGGAGCGGGGAATCACTGACAGTGCGCTCTGTGAGGGAGAGGGGAATCACTGACAGTGCGCTCTGTGAGGGAGCGGGGAATCACTGACAGTGCGCTCTGTGAGGGAGCGGGGAATCACTGACAGTGCGCTCTGTGAGGGAGCTGGGAATCACTGACAGTGCGCTCTGTGAGGGAGCGGGGAATCACTGACAGTGCGCTCTGTGAGGGAGCGGGGAATCACTGACAGTGCGCTCTGTGAGGGAGCGGGGAATCACTGACAGTGCGCTCTGTGAGGGAGTGGGGAATCACTGACAGTGCGCTCTGTGAGGGAGGGGGGAATCACTGACAGTGCGCTCTGTGAGGGAGGGGGGAATCACTGACAGTGCGCTCTGTGAGGGAGATGGGAATCACTGACAGTGCGCTCTGTGAGGAGTGGGGAATCACTGACAGTGCGCTCTGTGAGGGAGATGGGAATCACTGACCGTGCGCTCTGTGAGGGAGATGGGAATCACTGACCGTGCGCTCTGTGAGGGAGATGGGAATCACTGACCGTGCGCTCTGTGAGGGAGATGGGAATCACTGACCGTGCGCTCTGTGAGGGAGATGGGAATCACAGACCGTGCGCACTATGAGGAGTGGGGAATCACTGACAGTGCGCTCTGTGAGGGAGCGGGGAATCACTGACAGTGCGCTCTGTGAGGGAGCGGGGAATCACTGACAGTGCGCTCTGTGAGGGAGCAGGAAATCACTGACAGTGCGCTCTGTGAGGGAGTGGGGAATCACTGACAGAGCGCTCTGTGAGGGAGATGGGAATCACTGACCGTGCGATCTGTGAGGGAGCGGGGAATCACTGACAGTGCGCTCTGTGAGGGAGCGGGGAATCACTGACAGTGCGCTGTGTGAGGGAGTGGGGAATCACTGACAGTGCGCTCTGTGAGGGAGTGGGGAATCACTGACAGTGCGCTCTGTGAGGGAGCGGGGAATCACTGACAGTGCGCTCTGTGAGGGAGTGGGGAATCACTGACAGTGCGCTCTGTGAGGGAGCGGGGAATCACTGACAGTGCGCTCTGTGAGGGAGCGGGGAATCACTGACAGTGCGCTCTGTGAGGGAGCGGGAATCACTGACAGTGCGCTCTGTGAGGGAGCGGGGAATCACTGACAGTGCGCTCTGTGAGGGAGCGGGGAATCACTGACAGTGCGCTCTGTGAGGGAGTGGGGAATCACTGACAGTGCGCTCTGTGAGGGAGCTGGGGAATCACTGACAGTGCGCTCTCTGAGGGAGCGGGGAATCACTGACAGTGCGCTCTGTGAGGGAGATGGGAATCACTGACAGTGCGCTCTGTGAGGGAGCGGGGAATCACTGACAGTGCGCTCTGTGAGGGAGAGGGGAATCACTGACAGTGCGCTCTGTGAGGGAGAGGGGAATCACTGACAGTGCGCTCTGTGAGGGAGCAGGGAATCACTGACAGTGCGCGCTGTGAAGGAGCAGGGAATCACTGACAGTGCGCGCTGTGAAGGAGCAGGGAATCACTGACAGTGCGCGCTGTGAAGGAGCAGGGAATCACTGACAGTGCGCGCTGTGAAGGAGCGGGGAATCACTGACAGTGCGCTCTGTGAAGGAGCGGGGGAGTCACTGACAGTGCGCTCTGTGAGGGAGCAGGGAATCACTGACAGTGCGCTCTGTGAGGGAGCGGGGAATCACTGACAGTGCGCTCTGTGAGGGAGCGGGGAATCACTGACAGTGCGCTCTGTGAGGGAGAGGGGAATCACTGACAGTGCGCTCTGTGAGGGAGGGGGAATCACTGACAGTGCGCTCTGTGAGGGAGATGGGAATCACTGACAGTGCGCTCTGTGAGGGAGATGGGAATCACTGACAGTGCGCTCTGTGAGGGAGATGGGAATCACTGACAGTGCGCTCTGTGAGGGAGATGGGAATCACTGACAGTGCGCTCTGTGAGGGAGTGGGGAATCACTGACAGTGCGCTCTGTGAGGGAGTGGGGAATCACTGACAGTGCGCTCTGTGAGGAGAGGGGAATCACTGACAGTGCGCTCTGTGAGGGAGCTGGGAATCACTGACAGTGCGCTCTGTGAGGGAGAGGGGAATCACTGACAGTGCGCTCTGTGAGGGAGCGGGAATCACTGACAGTGCGCTCTGTGAGGGAGCAGGGGAATCACTGACAGTGCGCTCTGTGAGGGAGCGGGGAATCACTGACAGTGCGCTCTGTGAGGGAGCAGGGAATCACTGACAGTGCGCTCTGTGAGGGAGCTGGGAATCACTGACAGTGCGCTCTGTGAGGGAGCAGGGAATCACTGAGTGCGCACTGTGAGGGAGTGGGGATCACTGACAGTGCGCTCTGTGAGGGAGAGGGGAATCACTGACAGAGCGCTCTGTGAGGGAGCAGGGGAATCACTGACAGTGCGCTCTGTGAGGGAGCAGGGTATCACTGACAGAGCGCTCTGTGAGGGAGCAGGTATCACTGACAGTGCGCTCTGTGAGGGAGCGGGGAATCACTGACAGTGCGCACTGTGAGGGAGCGTGAAATAACTGACAGTGCGCTCTGTGAAGAAGTGGGGAATCACTGCCAGTGCACTCCATGAGGGAACGAGAAATCACTGACAGTGCGCTCTGTGAGGGATCGGGGAATCACTGACAGTGCGCTCTGTGAGGGAGCGGGTAATAACTGACAGTGCGCTCTGTGAGGGAGGCAGGTATTCACTGACAGAGCGCTCTGTGAGGGAGCAGGTATTCACTGACAGTGCGCTCTGTGAGGGAGCAGGGGATTCACTGACAGTGCGCTCTGTGAGGGAGCAGGGGAATCACTGACAGTGCGCTCTGTGAGGGAGCTGGGAATCACTGACAGTGCGCGCTGTGAGGGAGCTGGGAATCACTGACAGTGCGCTCTGTGAGGGAGCTGGGAATCACTGACAGTGCGCTCTGTGAGGGAGCGGGGAATCACTGACAGTGCGCTCTGTGAGGGAGCTGGGAATCACTGACAGTGCGCTCTGTGAGGGAGCGGGGAATCACTGACAGTGCGCTCTGTGAGGGAGCGGGGAATCACTGACAGTGCGCTCTGTGAGGGAGCGGGGAATCACTGACAGTGCGCTCTGTGAGGGAGCAGGGGAATCACTGACAGTGCGCTCTGTGAGGGAGCGGGATTCACTGACAGTGCGCTCTGTGAGGGAGAGGGGAATCACTGACAGTGCGCTCTGTGAGGGAGCTGGGGAATCACTGACAGTGCGCTCTGTGAGGGAGCGGGGAATCACTGACAGTGCGCTCTGTGAGGGAGCGGGGAATCACTGACAGTGCGCTCTGTGAGGGAGAGGGGAATCACTGACAGTGCGCTCTGTGAGGGAGTGGGGAATCACTGACAGTGCGCTCTGTGAGGGAGCGGGAATCACTGACAGTGCGCTCTGTGAGGAGTGGGGAATCACTGACAGAGCGCTCTGTGAGGGAGTGGGGAATCACTGACAGTGCGCTCTGTGAGGGAGCGGGGAATCACTGACAGTGCGCTCTGTGAGGGAGTGGGGAATCACTGACAGTGCGCTCTGTGAGGGAGCGGGGAATCACTGACAGTGCGCTCTGTGAGGGAGCTGGGAATCACTGACAGTGCGCTCTGTGAGGGAGCAGGGAATCACTGACAGTGCGCTCTGTGAGGGAGTGGGGAATCACTGACAGTGCGCTCTGTGAGGGAGCGGGGAATCACTGACAGTGCGCTCTGTGAGGGAGCAGGGAATCACTGACAGTGCGCTCTGTGAGGGAGCTGGGGAATCACTGACAGTGCGCTCTCTGAGGGAGCGGGGAATCACTGACAGTGCGCTCTGTGAGGGAGCGAGTAATCACTGACAGTGCGCTCTGTGAGGGAGAGGGGAATCACTGACAGTGCGCTCTGTGAGGGAGAGGGGAATCACTGACAGTGCGCTCTGTGAGGGAGCGGGGAATCACTGACAGTGCGCTCTATGAAGGAGGGGGGAATCACTGACAGTGCGCTCTGTGAGGGAGCGGGAAATCACTGACAGTGCGCTCTGTGAGGGAGTGGGAATCACTGACAGTGCGCTCTGTGAGTAAGCGGGGAATCACTGACAGTGCGCTCTGTGAGGGAGCGGGGAATCACTGACAGTGCGCTCTGTGAGGGAGGGGGGAATCACTGACAGTGCGCTCTGTGAGGGAGCGGGGAATCACTGACCGTGCGCTCTGTGAGGGAGATGGGAATCACTGACCGTGCGCTCTGTGAGGGAGATGGGAATCACTGACAGTGCGCTCTGTGAGGGAGAGGGGAATCACTGACAGTGCGCTCTGTGAGGGAGCGGGGAATCACTGACAGTGCGCTCTGTGAGGGAGCGGGGAATCACTGACCGTGCGCTCTGTGAGGGAGATGGGAATCACTGACAGTGCGCTCTGTGAGGGAGCGGGGAATCACTGACAGTGCGCTCTGTGAGGGAGCGGGGAATCACTGACAGTGCGCTCTGTGAGGGAGAGGGGAATCACTGACAGTGCGCTCTGTGAAGGAGAGCGGAATCACTTACAGTTACTCTGTGAAGAAGAGGGGAATCACTGCCAGTGCACTCCATGAGGGAGCGGGAATTCACTGACAGTGCGCTCTGTGAGGGAGCGGGGAATCACTGACAGTGCGCTCTGTGAGGGTGTGGGAAATCACTGACAGTGCGCTCTGTGAGGGAGTGGGGAATCACTGACAGTGCGCTCTGTGAGGGAGTGGGGAATCACTGACAGTGCGCTCTGTGAGGGAGCGGGGAATCACTGACAGTGCGCTCTGTGAGGGAGCGGGGAATCACTGACAGTGCGCTCTGTGAGGGAGCGGGGAATCACTGACAGTGCGCTCTGTGAGGGAGAGGGGAATCACTGACAGAGCGCTCTGTGAGGGAGTGGGGAATCACTGACAGTGCGCTCTGTGAGGGAGAGGGGAATCACTGACAGTGCGCTCTGTGAGGGAGAGGGGAATCACTGACAGTGCGCTCTGTGAGGGAGCGGGAATCACTGACAGTGCGCTCTGTGAGGGAGTGGGGAATCACTGACAGTGCGCTCTGTGAGGGAGAGGGGAATCACTGACAGTGCGCTCTGTGAGGGAGCGGGGAATCACTGACAGTGCGCTCTGTGAGGGAGCGGGGAATCACTGACAGTGCGCTCTGTGAGGGAGAGGGAATCACTGACAGTGCGCTCTGTGAGGGAGCAGGGGAATCACTGACAGTGCGCTCTGTGAGGGAGCGGGGAATCACTGACAGTGCGCTCTGTGAGGGAGCGGGGAATCACTGACAGTGCGCTCTGTGAGGGAGCGGGGAATCACTGACAGTGCGCTCTGTGAGGGAGCGGGGAATCACTGACAGAGCGCTCTGTGAGGGAGCAGGGAATCACTGACAGAGCGCTCTGTGAGGGAGCAGGTATTCACTGACAGTGCGCTCTGTGAGGGAGCGGGGAATCACTGACAGTGCGCTCTGTGAGGGAGCGGGGAATCACTGACAGTGCGCTCTGTGAGGGAGCGGGGAATCACTGACAGAGCGCTCTGTGAGGGAGCGGGGAATCACTGACAGAGCGCTCTGTGAGGGAGCAGGGAATCACTGACAGTGCGCTCTGTGAGGGAGCGGGGAATCACTGACAGTGCGCTCTGTGAGGGAGAGGGGAATCACTGACAGTGCGCTCTGTGAGGGAGCGGGGAATCACTGACAGTGCGCTCTGTGAGGGAGAGGGGAATCACTGACAGTGCGCTCTGTGAGGGAGCTGGGATTCACTGACAGTGCGCTCTGTGAGGGAGCGGGGAATCACTGACAGTGCGCTCTGTGAGGGAGCGGGTATCACTGACAGTGCGCTCTGTGAGGGAGCGGGGAATCACTGTCTGTGCGCTCTGTGAGGGAGCGGGGAATCACTGACAGTGCGCTCTGTGAGGGAGCGGGGAATCACTGACAGTGCGCTCTGTGAGGGAGCGGGGAATCACTGACAGTGCGCTCTGTGAGGGAGCGGGGAATCACTGACAGTGCGCTCTGTGAGGGAGCGGGGAATCACTGACAGTGCGCTCTGTGAGGGAGCGGGGAATCACTGACAGTGCGCTCTGTGAGGGAGCGGGGAATCACTGACAGTGCGCTCTGTGAGGGAGCGGGGAATCACTGACAGTGCGCTCTGTGAGGGAGCGGGGAATCACTGACAGTGCGCTCTGTGAGGGAGCGGGGAATCACTGACAGTGCGCTCTGTGAGGGAGCTGGGGAATCACTGACAGTGCGCTCTGTGAGGGAGCGGGTATCACTGACAGTGCGCTCTGTGAGGGAGCTGGGAATCACTGACAGTGCGCTCTGTGAGGGAGCGGGGAATCACTGACAGTGCGCTCTGTGAGGGAGCAGGGAATCACTGACAGTGCGCTCTGTGAGGGAGCGGGGAATCACTGACAGTGCGCTCTGTGAGGGAGCGGGGAATCACTGACAGAGCGCTCTGTGAGGGAGTGGGGAATCACTGACAGTGCACTCTGTGAGGGAGATGGGAATCACTGACAGAGCGCTCTGTGAGGGAGATGGGAATCACTGACAGTGCGCTCTGTGAGGGAGCAGGTATTCAGTGACAGTGCGCTCTGTGAGGGAGATGGGAATCACTGACAGTGCACTCTGAGGGAGCGGGGAATCACTGACAGAGCGCTCTGTGAGGGAGCGGGGAATCACTGACAGTGCGCTCTGTGAGGGAGCGGGAATCACTGACAGTGCGCTCTGTGAGGGAGTGGGGAATCACTGACAGTGCGCTCTGTGAGGGAGCGGGGAAGCACTGACAGTGCGCTCTATGAAGGAGGGGGGAATCATTGACAATGCACTCCATGAGGGAGCGGGGAATCACTGACAGTGCGCTCTGTGAGGGAGGGGGAATCACTGACAGTGCGCTCTGTGAGGGAGCGGGGAATCACTGACAGTGCGCTCTGTGAGGGAGCGGGGAATCACTGACAGAGCGCTCTGTGAGGGAGCGGGGAATCACTGACAGTGCGCTCTGTGAGGGAGTGGGGAATCACTGACAGTGCGCTCTGTGAGGGAGCGGGGAATCACTGACAGTGCGCTCTGTGAGGGAGCGGGGAATCACTGACAGTGCGCTCTGTGAGGGAGCAGGGAATCACTGACAGTGCGCTCTGTGAGGGAGCGGGGAATCACTGACAGAGCGCTCTGTGAGGGAGCGGGGAATCACTGACAGTGCGCTCTGTGAGGGAGCGGGGAATCACTGACAGTGCGCTCTGTGAGGGAGCGGGGAATCACTGACAGTGCGCTCTGTGAGGGAGCGGGGAATCACTGACAGTGCGCTCTGTGAGGGAGGGGAATCACTGACAGTGCGCTCTGTGAGGGAGCGGGGAATCACTGACAGTGCGCTCTGTGAGGGAGCGGGAATCACTGACAGTGCGCTCTGTGAGGGAGTGGGGAATCACTGACAGTGCGCTCTGTGAGGGAGCGGGAATCACTGACAGTGCGCTCTGTGAGGGAGCTGGGGAATCACTGACAGAGCGCTCTGTGAGGGAGCGGGGAATCACTGACAGTGCGCTCTGTGAGGGAGCGGGAATCACTGACAGTTGCGCTCTGTGAGGGAGTGGGGAATCACTGACAGTGCGCTCTGTGAGGGAGAGGGAATCACTGACAGTGCGCTCTGTGAGGGAGCAGGGTATCACTGACAGTGCGCTCTGTGAGGGAGCAGGTATTCACTGACAGTGCGCTCTGTGAGGAGCGGGGAATCACTGACAGTGCGCTCTGTGAGGGAGCGGGAATCACTGACAGTGCGCTCTGTGAGGGAGAGGGAATCACTGACCGTGCGCTCTGTGAGGGAGATGGGAATCACTGACAGTGCACTCTGTGAGGGAGATGGGAATCACTGACAGTGCGCTCTGTGAGGGAGATGGGAATCACTGACAGTGCGCTCTGTGAGGGAATGGGGAATCACTGACAGTGCGCTCTGTGAGGGAGTGGGGAATCACTGACAGTGCGCTCAGTGAGGGAGCGGGGAATCACTGACAGTGCGCTCTGTGAGGGAGCGGGGAATCACTGACAGTGCGCTCTGTGAGGGAGCGGGGAATCACTGACAGTGCGCTCTGTGAGGGAGCGGGGAATCACTGACAGTGCGCTCTGTGAGGCAGTGGGGAATCACTGACAGTGCGCTCTGTGAGGGAGCTGGATATCACTGACAGTGCGCTCTGTGAGGGAGCGGAGAATCACTGACAGTGCGCTCTGTGAGGGAGCGGGGAATCACTGACAGTGCGCTCTGTGAGGGAGTGGGGAATCACTGACAGTGCGCTCTGTGAGGGAGCTGGGAATCACTGACAGTGCGCTCTGTGAGGCAGCGGAGTATAACCGAATGTACGCAATGTGAGGGAGCGGGGAATCACTGACAGAGCGCTCTGTGAGGGAGCGGAGAATCACTGACAGTGCGCTCTGTGAGGGAGTGGGGAATCACTGACAGGGCACTCTGTGAGGGAGTGGGGAATCACTGACAGTGCGCTCTGTGAGGGAGCGGGGATCACTGACAGTGCGCTCTGTGAGGGATGGGGAATCACAGACAGTGCGCTCTGTGAGGGAGCGCGGAATCACTGACAGTGCGCTCTGTGAGGAAGCGGGGAATCACTGAGAGAGCTCTCTGTGAGGAAGTGGGGAATCACAGAGAGCGCTCTGTGAGGGAGTGGGGAAAGAATGACAGTGACGTCTGTGAGGCAGAGGGGAATCACAGACAGTGCGCTCTGTGAGGAGCTGGGAATCACTGACAGTGCGCTCTGTGAGGGAGCGGGGAATCACTGACAGTGCGCTCTGTGAGGGAGCGGGGAATCACTGACAGAGCGCTCTGTGAGGGAGCGGGGAATCACTGACAGTGCGCTCTGTGAGGGAGCGGGGAATCACTGACAGTGCGCTCTGTGAGGGAGCGGGGAATCACTGACAGTGCGCTCTGTGAGGGAGCGGGAATCACTGACAGTGCGCTCTGTGAGGGAGCGGGAATCACTGACAGTGTGCTCTGTGAGGGAGCGGGGAATCACTGACAGTGCGCTCTGTGAGGGAGCAGGGAATCACTGACAGTGCGCTCTGTGAGGGAGCGGGGAATCACTGACATGCACTCTGTGAGGGAGCGGGGAATCACTGACAGTGCGCTCTGTGAGGAGCGGGGAATCACTGACAGTGCGCTCTGTGAGGGAGCGGGGAATCACTGACAGTGCGCTCTGTGAGGGAGTGGGAATCACTGACAGTGCGCTCTGTGAGGGAGCGGGGAATCACTGACAGTGCGCTCTGTGAGGGAGCGGGGATTCACTGACAGTGCGCTCTGTGAGGGAGCGGGGATTCACTGACAGTGCGCTCTGTGAGGGAGCTGGGGAATCACTGACAGTGCGCTCTGTGAGGGAGCAGGGGAATCACTGACAGAGCGCTCTGTGAGGGAGCTGGGGAATCACTGACAGTGCGCTCTGTGAGGGAGCAGGGGAATCACTGACAGAGCGCTCTGTGAGGGAGCGGGGAATCACTGACAGAGCGCTCTGTGAGGGAGCAGGGAATCACTGACAGAGCGCTCTGTGAGGGAGCGGGGAATCACTGACAGAGCGCTCTGTGAGGGAGCTGGTATTCACTGACAGAGCGCTCTGTGAGGGAGCGGGTAATCACTGACAGAGCGCTCTGTGAGGGAGCAGGTATTCACTGACAGAGCGCTCTGTGAGGGAGCAGGTATTCACTGACAGAGCGCTCTGTGAGGGAGCAGGTATTCACTGACAGAGCGCTCTGTGAGGGAGCAGGTATTCACTGACAGAGCGCTCTGTGAGGGAGTGGGGAATCACTGACAGAGCGCTCTGTGAGGGAGTGGGGAATCACTGACAGAGCGCTCTGTGAGGGAGCGGGGAATCACTGACAGTGCGCTCTGTGAGGGAGCGGGGAATCACTGACAGTGCGCTCTGTGAGGGAGCGGGGAATCACTGACAGTGCGCTCTGTGAGGGAGCGGGGAATCACTGACAGTGCGCTCTGTGAGGGAGCTGGGAATCACTGACAGTGCGCTCTGTGAGGGAGCTGGGAATCACTGACAGTGCGCTCTGTGAGGGAGCGGGGAATCACTGACAGTGCGCTCTGTGAGGGAGTGGGGAATCACTGACAGTGCGCTCTGTGAGGGAGCAGGGAATCACTGACAGTGCGCTCTGTGAGGGAGTGGGGAATCACTGACAGTGCGCTCTGTGAGGGAGCGGGGAATCACTGACAGAGCGCTCTGTGAGGGAGCGGGGAATCACTGACAGAGCGCTCTGTGAGGGAGCGGGGAATCACTGACAGTGCGCTCTGTGAGGGAGCGGGGAATCACTGACAGTGCGCTCTGTGAGGGAGTGGGGAATCACTGACAGTGCGCTCTGTGAGGGAGCAGGTATTCACTGACAGAGCGCTCTGTGAGGGAGCAGGTATTCACTGACAGAGCGCTCTGTGAGGGAGCAGGTATTCACTGACAGTGCGCTCTGTGAGGGAGCGGGTATTCACTGACAGAGCGCTCTGTGAGGGAGCGGGGATTCACTGACAGAGCGCTCTGTGAGGGAGCAGGTATTCACTGACAGTGCGCTCTGTGAGGGAGCAGGTATTCACTGACAGAGCGCTCTGTGAGGGAGCAGGTATTCACTGACAGAGCGCTCTGTGAGGGAGCAGGTATTCACTGACAGAGCGCTCTGTGAGGGAGCAGGTATTCACTGACAGAGCGCTCTGTGAGGGAGCAGGTATTCACTGACAGAGCGCTCTGTGAGGGAGCGGGGTATTCACTGACAGAGCGCTCTGTGAGGGAGCAGGTATTCACTGACAGAGCGCTCTGTGAGGGAGCGGGGTATTCACTGACAGAGCGCTCTGTGAGGGAGCGGGGAATCACTGACAGAGCGCTCTGTGAGGGAGCGGGGAATCACTGACAGTGCGCTCTGTGAGGGAGTGGGGAATCACTGACAGTGCGCTCTGTGAGGGAGCGGGGAATCACTGACAGTGCGCTCTGTGAGGGAGCGGGGAATCACTGACAGTGCGCTCTGTGAGGGAGATGGGAATCACTGACAGTGCGCTCTGTGAGGGAGATGGGAATCACTGACAGTGCGCTCTGTGAGGGAGATGGGAATCACTGACAGTGCGCTCTGTGAGGGAGCGGGGAATCACTGACAGTGCGCTCTGTGAGGGAGCGGGGAATCACTGACAGTGCGCTCTGTGAGGGAGCGGGGAATCACTGACAGTGCGCTCTGTGAGGGAGCGCGGAATCACTGACAGTGCGCTCTGTGAGGGAGAAGGAATTCACTGACAGTGCGCTCTGTGAGGGAGCGGGGAATCACTGACAGTGCGCTCTGTGAGGGAGCGGGGAATCACTGACAGTGCGCTCTGTGAGGGAGCGGGGAATCACTGACAGAGCGCTCTGTGAGGGAGCAGGTATTCACTGACAGAGCGCTCTGTGAGGCAGCGGGGAATCACTGACAGTGTGCTCTGTGAGGCAGCGGGGAATCACTGACAGAGCGCTCTGTGAGGGAGCTGGTATTCACTGACAGTGCGCTCTGTGAGGGAGCAGGTATTCACTGACAGAGCGCTCTGTGAGGGAGCAGGGTATTCACTGACAGTGCGCTGTGTGAGGGAGCGGTATTCACTGACAGAGCGCTCGGTGAGGGAGCGGGGCATCACTGACAGAGCGCTCTGTGAGGGAGCGGCGAATGAATAACAGTGCGCTCTATGAGGGAGCAGGGAATCACTGACAGAGCGCTCTATGAGGGAGTGGGGTATCACTGACAGTGCGCTCTGTGAGGGAGCGGGGAATCACTGACAGAGCGCTCTGTGAGGGAGCGGGGAATCACTGACAGTGCGCTCTGTGAGGGAGCGGGAATCACTGACAGAGCGCTCTGTGAGGGAGCGGGGAATCACTGACAGAGCGCTCTGTGAGGGAGCAGGGGAATCACTGACAGAGCGCTCTGTGAGGGAGCAGGGAATCACTGACAGAGCGCTCTGTGAGGGAGCAGGGTATCACTGACAGAGCGCTCTGTGAGGGAGCAGGGGAATCACTGACAGAGCGCTCTGTGAGGGAGCAGGGAATCACTGACAGTGCGCTCTGTGAGGGAGCGGGAATCACTGACAGAGCGCTCTGTGAGGGAGCTGGGAATCACTGACAGAGCGCTCTGTGAGGGAGCGGGGAATCACTGACAGAGCGCTCTGTGAGGGAGCGGGGAATCACTGACAGAGCGCTCTGTGAGGGAGCAGGTATTCACTGACAGAGCGCTCTGTGAGGGAGCAGGTATTCACTGACAGAGCGCTCTGTGAGGGAGCAGGTATTCACTGACAGAGCGCTCTGTGAGGGAGCAGGTATTCACTGACAGAGCGCTCTGTGAGGGAGCGGGGAATCACTGACAGAGCGCTCTGTGAGGGAGCAGGTATTCACTGACAGAGCGCTCTGTGAGGGAGCGGGTATTCACTGACAGTGCGCTCTGTGAGGGAGCGGGGTATTCACTGATAGTGCGCTCTGTGAGGGAGCAGGGAATCACTGACAGAGCGCTCTGTGAGGGAGCAGGTATTCACTGACAGAGCGCTCTGTGAGGGAGCAGGTATTCACTGACAGAGCGCTCTGTGAGGGAGCTGGGAATCACTGACAGAGCGCTCTGTGAGGGAGCAGGTATTCACTGACAGAGCGCTCTGTGAGGGAGCAGGTATTCACTGACAGAGCGCTCTGTGAGGGAGCAGGTATTCACTGACAGAGCGCTCTGTGAGGGAGCAGGTATTCACTGACAGAGCGCTCTGTGAGGGAGCAGGTATTCACTGACAGAGCGCTCTGTGAGGGAGCGGGGATTCACTGACAGAGCGCTCTGTGAGGGAGCAGGTATTCACTGACAGAGCGCTCTGTGAGGGAGCGGGGTATTCACTGACAGAGCGCTCTGTGAGGGAGCAGGTATTCACTGACAGAGCGCTCTGTGAGGGAGCAGGTATTCACTGACAGAGCGCTCTGTGAGGGAGCAGGTATTCACTGACAGAGCGCTCTGTGAGGGAGAGGGGAATCACTGACAGAGCGCTCTGTGAGGGAGAGGGGAATCACTGACAGAGCGCTCTGTGAGGGAGCGGGTATTCACTGACAGTGCGCTCTGTGAGGGAGCGGGGAATCACTGACAGAGCGCTCTGTGAGGGAGCGGGTATTCACTGACAGAGCGCTCTGTGAGGGAGCGGGGAATCACTGACAGTGCGCTCTGTGAGGGAGCGGGGAATCACTGACAGAGCGCTCTGTGAGGGAGTGGGGAATCACTGACAGTGCGCTCTGTGAGGGAGCAGGGAATCACTGACAGTGCGCTCTGTGAGGGAGCAGGTATTCACTGACAGTGCGCTCTGTGAGGGAGTGGGGAATCACTGACAGAGCGCTCTGTGAGGGAGCGGGGAATCACTGACAGAGCGCTCTGTGAGGGAGCAGAGAATCACTGACAGAGCGCTCTGTGAGGGAGCGGGGATTCACTGACAGAGCGCTCTGTGAGGGAGCAGGGAATCACTGACAGAGCGCTCTGTGAGGGAGCGGGTATTCACTGACAGTGCGCTCTGTGAGGGAGCGGGTATTCACTGACAGTGCGCTCTGTGAGGAAGCGGGTATTCACTGACAGTGCGCTCTGTGAGGGAGCGGGTATTCACTGACAGAGCGCTCTGTGAGGGAGCAGGGTATTCACTGACAGAGCGCTCTGTGAGGGAGCAGGTATTCACTGACAGAGCGCTCTGTGAGGGAGCAGGTATTCACTGACAGAGCGCTCTGTGAGGGAGCAGGTATTCACTGACAGAGCGCTCTGTGAGGGAGCAGGGTATTCACTGACAGAGCGCTCTGTGAGGGAGCAGGGGAATCACTGACAGAGCGCTCTGTGAGGGAGCAGGGGATTCACTGACAGAGCGCTCTGTGAGGGAGCGGGGATTCACTGACAGAGCGCTCTGTGAGGGAGCAGGGTATTCACTGACAGAGCGCTCTGTGAGGGAGCAGGTATTCACTGACAGAGCGCTCTGTGAGGGAGCAGGTATTCACTGACAGAGCGCTCTGTGAGGGAGCAGGTATTCACTGACAGAGCGCTCTGTGAGGGAGCGGGTATTCACTGACAGAGCGCTCTGTGAGGGAGCAGGTATTCACTGACAGAGCGCTCTGTGAGGGAGCAGGTATTCACTGACAGAGCGCTCTGTGAGGGAGCAGGTATTCACTGACAGAGCGCTCTGTGAGGGAGCGGGTATTCACTGACAGAGCGCTCTGTGAGGGAGCGGGGAATCACTGACAGAGCGCTCTGTGAGGGAGCGGGGAATCACTGACAGTGCGCTCTGTGAGGGAGCGGGGAATCACTGACAGTGCGCTCTGTGAGGGAGCGGAGAATCACTGACAGTGCGCTCTGTGAGGGAGCAGGTATTCACTGACAGAGCGCTCTGTGAGGGAGCGGGTATTCACTGACAGAGCGCTCTGTGAGGGAGCAGGTATTCACTGACAGAGCGCTCTGTGAGGGAGCGGGGAATCACTGACAGTGCGCTCTGTGAGGGAGCAGGGAATCACTGACAGAGCGCTCTGTGAGGGAGCAGGGAATCACTGACAGAGCGCTCTGTGAGGGAGCAGGGAATCACTGACAGAGCGCTCTGTGAGGGAGCGGGTATTCACTGACAGAGCGCTCTGTGAGGGAGCGGGTATTCACTGACAGAGCGCTCTGTGAGGGAGCGGGGAATCACTGACAGAGCGCTCTGTGAGGGAGCAGGTATTCACTGACAGAGCGCTCTGTGAGGGAGCAGGTATTCACTGACAGTGCGCTCTGTGAGGGAGCAGGGAATCACTGACAGAGCGCTCTGTGAGGGAGCTGGGAATCACTGACAGTGCGCTCTGTGAGGGAGCGGGGAATCACTGACAGTGCGCTCTGTGAGGGAGCAGGGAATCACTGACAGAGCGCTCTGTGAGGGAGCGGGTATTCACTGACAGAGCGCTCTGTGAGGGAGCAGGTATTCACTGACAGAGCGCTCTGTGAGGGAGCTGGGAATCACTGACAGAGCGCTCTGTGAGGGAGCGGGGAATCACTGACAGAGCGCTCTGTGAGGGAGCGGGTATTCACTGACAGAGCGCTCTGTGAGGGAGCAGGGAATCACTGACAGAGCGCTCTGTGAGGGAGCAGGTATTCACTGACAGAGCGCTCTGTGAGGGAGCAGGGAATCACTGACAGAGCGCTCTGTGAGGGAGCGGGGAATCACTGACAGAGCGCTCTGTGAGGGAGCAGGTATTCACTGACAGAGCGCTCTGTGAGGGAGCAGGTATTCACTGACAGAGCGCTCTGTGAGGGAGCAGGTATTCACTGACAGTGCGCTCTGTGAGGGAGCAGGGAATCACTGACAGAGCGCTCTGTGAGGGAGCAGGGTATTCACTGACAGAGCGCTCTGTGAGGGAGCGGGAATCACTGACAGAGCGCTCTGTGAGGGAGCGGGTATTCACTGACAGAGCGCTCTGTGAGGGAGCTGGGAATCACTGACAGAGCGCTCTGTGAGGGAGCAGGTATTCACTGACAGAGCGCTCTGTGAGGGAGCGGGTATTCACTGACAGAGCGCTCTGTGAGGGAGCAGGTATTCACTGACAGAGCGCTCTGTGAGGGAGCAGGTATTCACTGACAGTGCGCTCTGTGAGGGAGCGGGAATCACTGACAGAGCGCTCTGTGAGGGAGAGGGTATTCACTGACAGAGCGCTCTGTGAGGGAGCGGTATTCACTGACAGAGCGCTCTGTGAGGGAGCAGGTATTCACTGACAGAGCGCTCTGTGAGGGAGCAGGTATTCACTGACAGAGCGCTCTGTGAGGGAGCAGGTATTCACTGACAGAGCGCTCTGTGAGGGAGCTGGTATTCACTGACAGAGCGCTCTGTGAGGGAGCAGGTATTCACTGACAGAGCGCTCTGTGAGGGAGCTGGGAATCACTGACAGAGCGCTCTGTGAGGGAGCAGGGATTCACTGACAGAGCGCTCTGTGAGGGAGCAGGTATTCACTGACAGAGCGCTCTGTGAGGGAGCAGGTATTCACTGACAGAGCGCTCTGTGAGGGAGCAGGGTATTCACTGACAGAGCGCTCTGTGAGGGAGCAGGTATTCACTGACAGAGCGCTCTGTGAGGGAGCAGGTATTCACTGACAGAGCGCTCTGTGAGGGAGCAGGTATTCACTGACAGAGCGCTCTGTGAGGGAGCAGGTATTCACTGACAGAGCGCTCTGTGAGGGAGCAGGTATTCACTGACAGAGCGCTCTGTGAGGGAGCAGGGTATCACTGACAGAGCGCTCTGTGAGGGAGCAGGGTATTCACTGACAGAGCGCTCTGTGAGGGAGCAGGTATTCACTGACAGAGCGCTCTGTGAGGGAGCTGGGGAATCACTGACAGTGCGCTCTGTGAGGGAGCAGGGAATCACTGACAGTGCGCTCTGTGAGTGTGTGGCAAATCACTGACAGTGCGCACTGTGATGGAGCAGGGAATCACTGACAGTGCGCTCTGTGAGGGAGCAGGAAATCACTGACAGTGCGCTCTGTGAGGGAGCAGGGATTCACTGACAGAGCGCTCTGTGAGGGAGCAGGGAATCACTGACAGTGCGCTCTGTGAGGGAGCAGGTATTCACTGACAGAGCGCTCTGTGAGGGAGCAGGGAATCACTGACAGAGCGCTCTGTGAGGGAGCAGGTATTCACTGACAGAGCGCTCTGTGAGGGAGCAGGTATTCACTGACAGAGCGCTCTGTGAGGGAGCAGGTATTCACTGACAGAGCGCTCTGTGAGGGAGCGGGGTATTCACTGACAGTGCGCTCTGTGAGGGAGTGGGGAATCACTGACAGAGCGCTCTGTGAGGGAGTGGGGAATCACTGACAGAGCGCTCTGTGAGGGAGTGGGGAATCACTGACAGTGCGCTCTGTGAGGGAGCGGGGAATCACTGACAGTGCGCTCTGTGAGGGAGCGGGGAATCACTGACAGTGCGCTCTGTGAGGGAGCTGGGAATCACTGACAGTGCGCTCTGTGAGGGAGCTGGGAATCACTGACAGAGCGCTCTGTGAGGGAGCAGGGAATCACTGACAGAGCGCTCTGTGAGGGAGCAGGGGAATCACTGACAGTGCGCTCTGTGAGGGAGCAGGTATTCACTGACAGAGCGCTCTGTGAGGGAGCAGGGGATTCACTGACAGAGCGCTCTGTGAGGGAGCAGGTATTCACTGACAGAGCGCTCTGTGAGGGAGGGGGGAATCACTGACAGAGCGCTCTGTGAGGGAGCAGGTATTCACTGACAGTGCACTCTGTGAGGGAGCAGGTATTCACTGACAGAGCGCTCTGTGAGGGAGCAGGGAATCACTGACAGAGCGCTCTGTGAGGGAGCGGGTATTCACTGACAGAGCGCTCTGTGAGGGAGCAGGTATTCACTGACAGAGCGCTCTGTGAGGGAGCAGGTATTCACTGACAGAGCGCTCTGTGAGGGAGCAGGGTAATCACTGACAGAGCGCTCTGTGAGGGAGCAGGGTATTCACTGACAGAGCGCTCTGTGAGGGAGCAGGTATTCACTGACAGAGCGCTCTGTGAGGGAGCAGGTATTCACTGACAGAGCGCTCTGTGAGGGAGCAGGGTATTCACTGACAGTGCGCTCTGTGAGGGAGCAGGTATCACTGACAGAGCGCTCTGTGAGGGAGCAGGGAATCACTGACAGAGCGCTCTGTGAGGGAGCAGGGAATCACTGACAGAGCGCTCTGTGAGGGAGCGGGGAATCACTGACAGAGCGCTCTGTGAGGGAGCAGGGGAATCACTGACAGAGCGCTCTGTGAGGGAGCGGGGAATCACTGACAGAGCGCTCTGTGAGGGAGCAGGTATTCACTGACAGAGCGCTCTGTGAGGGAGCAGGTATTCACTGACAGAGCGCTCTGTGAGGGAGCAGGGTATTCACTGACAGAGCGCTCTGTGAGGGAGCAGGGTATTCACTGACAGAGCGCTCTGTGAGGGAGCAGGTATTCACTGACAGAGCGCTCTGTGAGGGAGCGGGAATCACTGACAGAGCGCTCTGTGAGGGAGCAGGGAATCACTGACAGAGCGCTCTGTGAGGGAGCGGGGAATCACTGACAGAGCGCTCTGTGAGGGAGCAGGGAATCACTGACAGAGCGCTCTGTGAGGGAGCAGGTATTCACTGACAGAGCGCTCTGTGAGGGAGCAGGGAATCACTGACAGAGCGCTCTGTGAGGGAGCAGGGAATCACTGACAGAGCGCTCTGTGAGGGAGCAGGGAATCACTGACAGAGCGCTCTGTGAGGGAGCAGGGAATCACTGACAGAGCGCTCTGTGAGGGAGCAGGGAATCACTGACAGAGCGCTCTGTGAGGGAGCAGGTATTCACTGACAGAGCGCTCTGTGAGGGAGCAGGTATTCACTGACAGAGCGCTCTGTGAGGGAGCAGGTATTCACTGACAGAGCGCTCTGTGAGGGAGCAGGGTATTCACTGACAGAGCGCTCTGTGAGGGAGCAGGTATTCACTGACAGAGCGCTCTGTGAGGGAGCAGGTATTCACTGACAGAGCGCTCTGTGAGGGAGCAGGTATTCACTGACAGAGCGCTCTGTGAGGGAGCAGGTATTCACTGACAGAGCGCTCTGTGAGGGAGCAGGTATTCACTGACAGAGCGCTCTGTGAGGGAGCAGGTATTCACTGACAGAGCGCTCTGTGAGGGAGCAGGTATTCACTGACAGAGCGCTCTGTGAGGGAGCAGGTATTCACTGACAGAGCGCTCTGTGAGGGAGCAGGTATTCACTGACAGAGCGCTCTGTGAGGGAGCAGGTATTCACTGACAGAGCGCTCTGTGAGGGAGCAGGGTATTCACTGACAGAGCGCTCTGTGAGGGAGCAGGTATTCACTGACAGAGCGCTCTGTGAGGGAGCAGGTATTCACTGACAGAGCGCTCTGTGAGGGAGCAGGTATTCACTGACAGAGCGCTCTGTGAGGGAGCAGGGAAGCACTGACAGAGCGCTCTGTGAGGGAGCAGGTATTCACTGACAGTGCGCTCTGTGAGGGAGAGGGGAATCACTGACAGAGCGCTCTGTGAGGGAGCGGGGAATCACTGACAGAGCGCTCTGTGAGGGAGAGGGGAATCACTGACAGAGCGCTCTGTGAGGGAGCAGGGAATCACTGACAGAGCGCTCTGTGAGGGAGCAGGTATTCACTGACAGAGCGCTCTGTGAGGGAGCAGGGAATCACTGACAGAGCGCTCTGTGAGGGAGCAGGTATTCACTGACAGAGCGCTCTGTGAGGGAGCAGGTATTCACTGACAGAGCGCTCTGTGAGGGAGCAGGGATTCACTGACAGTGCGCTCTGTGAGGGAGCGGGGAATCACTGACAGAGCGCTCTGTGAGGGAGCGGGGAATCACTGACAGAGCGCTCTGTGAGGGAGCGGGGAATCACTGACAGAGCGCTCTGTGAGGGAGCAGGGGAATCACTGACAGTGCGCTCTGTGAGGGAGCGGGGAATCACTGACAGTGCGCTCTGTGAGGGAGCTGGGAATCACTGACAGAGCGCTCTGTGAGGGAGCGGGGAATCACTGACAGTGCGCTCTGTGAGGGAGCGGGGAATCACTGACAGTGCGCTCTGTGAGGGAGCAGGGTATTCACTGACAGAGCGCTCTGTGAGGGAGCGGGGAATCACTGACAGTGCGCTCTGTGAGGGAGTGGGGAATCACTGACAGTGCGCTCTGTGAGGGAGCGGGGAATCACTGACAGTGAAGTCTGTGAGGGAGAGGGAAATGACTGACAGTGCGCTGTGTGAGGGAGCGAAGAATCAATGACAGTGCGCTCTGTGAGGGAGGGGGGAATCACTGACAGTGCGCTCTGTGAGGGAGCGGGGAATCACTGACAGAGCGCTCTGTGAGGGAGCAGGTATTCACTGACAGAGCGCTCTGTGAGGGAGCTGGTATTCACTGACAGAGCGCTCTGTGAGGGAGCAGGGAATCACTGACAGTGCGCTCTGTGAGGGAGCAGGTATTCACTGACAGAGCGCTCTGTGAGGGAGAGGGGAAGCACTGACAGTGCGCTCTGTGAGGGAGCTGGTATTCACTGACAGAGCGCTCTGTGAGGGAGCGGGTATTCACTGACAGAGCGCTCTGTGAGGGAGCAGGTATTCACTGACAGAGCGCTCTGTGAGGGAGCGGGTATTCACTGACAGAGCGCTCTGTGAGGGAGCAGGTATTCACTGACAGAGCGCTCTGTGAGGGAGCGGGGAATCACTGACAGAGCGCTCTGTGAGGGACTGGGGAATCACTGACAGCGCGCTCTGTGAGGGAGCGGGAATCACTGACAGAGCGCTCTGTGAGGGAGCGGGGTATTCACTGACAGTGCGCTCTGTGAGGGAGCAGGTATTCACTGACAGAGCGCTCTGTGAGGGAGCAGGTATTCACTGACAGAGCGCTCTGTGAGGGAGCAGGTATTCACTGACAGAGCGCTCTGTGAGGGAGCAGGTATTCACTGACAGAGCGCTCTGTGAGGGAGCAGGTATTCACTGACAGAGCGCTCTGTGAGGGAGCAGGTATTCACTGACAGAGCGCTCTGTGAGGGAGCAGGTATTCACTGACAGAGCGCTCTGTGAGGGAGCAGGTATTCACTGACAGAGCGCTCTGTGAGGGAGCAGGTATTCACTGACAGAGCGCTCTGTGAGGGAGCAGGTATTCACTGACAGAGCGCTCTGTGAGGGAGCAGGTATTCACTGACAGAGCGCTCTGTGAGGGAGCAGGTATTCACTGACAGAGCGCTCTGTGAGGGAGCAGGTATTCACTGACAGAGCGCTCTGTGAGGGAGCAGGTATTCACTGACAGAGCGCTCTGTGAGGGAGCAGGTATTCACTGACAGAGCGCTCTGTGAGGGAGCAGGTATTCACTGACAGTGCGCTCTGTGAGGGAGAGGGGAATCACTGACAGAGCGCTCTGTGAGGGAGCAGGTATTCACTGACATAGCGCTCTGTGAGGGAGCAGGTATTCACTGACAGAGCGCTCTGTGAGGGAGCAGGTATTCACTGACAGAGCGCTCTGTGAGGGAGCGGGGAATCACTGACAGAGCGCTCTGTGAGGGAGCAGGTATTCACTGACAGAGCGCTCTGTGAGGGAGCAGGTAATCACTGACAGAGCGCTCTGTGAGGGAGCAGGTATTCACTGACAGAGCGCTCTGTGAGGGAGAAGGGAATCACTGACAGTGCGCTCTGTGAGGGAGCGGGGAATCACTGACAGAGCGCTCTGTGAGGGAGTGGGAATCACTGACAGTGCGCTCTGTGAGGGAGCAGGTATTCACTGACAGAGCGCTCTGTGAGGGAGCAGGTATTCACTGACAGAGCGCTCTGTGAGGGAGCAGGAATCACTGACAGTGCGCTCTGTGAGGGAGCAGGTATTCACTGACAGAGCGCTCTGTGAGGGAGCAGGTATTCACTGACAGAGCGCTCTGTGAGGGAGGGGGGAATCACTGACAGTGCGCTCTGTGAGGGAGCAGGGAATCACTGACAGAGCGCTCTGTGAGGGAGCAGGGGATTCACTGACAGAGCGCTCTGTGAGGGAGCAGGTATTCACTGACAGTGCGCTCTGTGAGGGAGCAGGGTATTCACTGACAGAGCGCTCTGTGAGGGAGCAGGGTATTCACTGACAGAGCGCTCTGTGAGGGAGCAGGTATTCACTGACAGAGCGCTCTGTGAGGGAGAGGGGAATCACTGACAGTGCGCTCTGTGAGGGAGCAGGGTATTCACTGACAGAGCGCTCTGTGAGGGAGCGGGGAATCACTGACAGTGCGCTCTGTGAGGGAGCAGGGTATTCACTGACAGAGCGCTCTGTGAGGGAGCGGGGAATCACTGACAGAGCGCTCTGTGAGGGAGCAGGGTATTCACTGACAGAGCGCTCTGTGAGGGAGCAGGGAATCACTGACAGTGCGCTCTGTGAGGGAGCAGGGAATCACTGACAGAGCGCTCTGTGAGGGAGCAGGGAATCACTGACAGAGCGCTCTGTGAGGGAGCAGGTATTCACTGACAGAGCGCTCTGTGAGGGAGCAGGTATTCACTGACAGAGCGCTCTGTGAGGGAGCAGGGAATCACTGACAGAGCGCTCTGTGAGGGAGCAGGGTATTCACTGACAGAGCGCTCTGTGAGGGAGCAGGGTATTCACTGACAGAGCGCTCTGTGAGGGAGCAGGTATTCACTGACAGAGCGCTCTGTGAGGGAGAGGGGAATCACTGACAGTGCGCTCTGTGAGGGAGCAGGGTATTCACTGACAGAGCGCTCTGTGAGGGAGCGGGTATTCACTGACAGAGCGCTCTGTGAGGGAGCAGGTATTCACTGACAGAGCGCTCTGTGAGGGAGCAGGTATTCACTGACAGAGCGCTCTGTGAGGGAGCAGGGATTCACTGACAGAGCGCTCTGTGAGGGAGCAGGTATTCACTGACAGAGCGCTCTGTGAGGGAGCAGGTATTCACTGACAGAGCGCTCTGTGAGGGAGCGGGGTATTCACTGACAGAGCGCTCTGTGAGGGAGCGGGGTATTCACTGACAGAGCGCTCTGTGAGGGAGCAGGTATTCACTGACAGAGCGCTCTGTGAGGGAGCAGGTATTCACTGACAGAGCGCTCTGTGAGGGAGCAGGTATTCACTGACAGAGCGCTCTGTGAGGGAGCAGGTATTCACTGACAGAGCGCTCTGTGAGGGAGCAGGTATTCACTGACAGAGCGCTCTGTGAGGGAGCAGGTATTCACTGACAGAGCGCTCTGTGAGGGAGCAGGGTATTCACTGACAGAGCGCTCTGTGAGGGAGCAGGGTATTCACTGACAGAGCGCTCGGTGAGGGAGCGGGGCATCACTGACAGAGCGCTCTGTGAGGGAGCGGGAATCACTGACAGTGCGCTCTGTGAGGGAGCAGGGAATCACTGACAGAGCGCTCTGTGAGGGAGCGGGGAATCACTGACAGTGCGCTCTGTGAGGGAGCAGGGTAATCACTGACAGAGCGCTCTGTGAGGGAGCAGGGGAATCACTGACAGAGCGCTCTGTGAGGGAGCAGGGAATCACTGACAGAGCGCTCTGTGAGGGAGCAGGGAATCACTGACAGAGCGCTCTGTGAGGGAGCAGGGAATCACTGACAGTGCGCTCTGTGAGGGAGCGGGTATTCACTGACAGAGCGCTCTGTGAGGGAGCAGGGAATCACTGACAGAGCGCTCTGTGAGGGAGCAGGGAATCACTGACAGAGCGCTCTGTGAGGGAGCGGGGAATCACTGACAGAGCGCTCTGTGAGGGAGCGGGGAATCACTGACAGAGCGCTCTGTGAGGGAGCTGGGAATCACTGACAGAGCGCTCTGTGAGGGAGCGGGTAATCACTGACAGAGCGCTCTGTGAGGGAGCAGGTATTCACTGACAGAGCGCTCTGTGAGGGAGCAGGGTATTCACTGACAGAGCGCTCTGTGAGGGAGCTGGGTAATCACTGACAGAGCGCTCTGTGAGGGAGCGGGGAATCACTGACAGTGCGCTCTGTGAGGAAGCGGGTATTCACTGACAGTGCGCTCTGTGAGGGAGCGGGGAATCACTGACAGAGCGCTCTGTGAGGGAGCCGGGAATCACTGACAGAGCGCTCTGTGAGGGAGCGGGGAATCACTGACAGTGCGCTCTGTGAGGGAGCGGGTATTCACTGACAGAGCGCTCTGTGAGGGAGCAGGTATTCACTGACAGAGCGCTCTGTGAGGGAGCAGGTATTCACTGACAGAGCGCTCTGTGAGGGAGCAGGTATTCACTGACAGAGCGCTCTGTGAGGGAGCGGGTATTCACTGACAGAGCGCTCTGTGAGGGAGCAGGTATTCACTGACAGAGCGCTCTGTGAGGGAGCAGGGAATCACTGACAGAGCGCTCTGTGAGGGAGCGGGAATCACTGACAGAGCGCTCTGTGAGGGAGCGGGTAATCACTGACAGAGCGCTCTGTGAGGGAGCTGGTATTCACTGACAGAGCGCTCTGTGAGGGAGTGGGGAATCACTGACAGAGCGCTCTGTGAGGGAGCGGGGAATCACTGACAGAGCGCTCTGTGAGGGAGCAGGGAATCACTGACAGAGCGCTCTGTGAGGGAGAGGGGAATCACTGACAGTGCGCTCTGTGAGGGAGCGGGGAATCACTGACAGTGCGCTCTGTGAGTGAGACGGGAAAAACTGACAGTGCGCTCTGTGAGGGAGTGGGGAATCACTGACAGAGCGCTCTGTGAGGGAGAGGGGAATCACTGACAGTGCGCTCTGTGAGGGAGCGGGGAATCACTGACAGAGCGCTCTGTGAGGGAGCGGGGAATCACTGACAGAGCGCTCTGTGAGGGAGCGGGTAATCACTGACAGAGCGCTCTGTGAGGGAGCAGGTATTCACTGACAGAGCGCTCTGTGAGGGAGCAGGGAATCACTGACAGAGCGCTCTGTGAGGGAGTGGGGAATCACTGACAGTGCGCTCTGTGAGGGAGCAGGGAATCACTGACAGAGCGCTCTGTGAGGGAGTGGGGAATCACTGACAGAGCGCTCTGTGAGGGAGCAGGGAATCACTGACAGAGCGCTCTGTGAGGGAGCGGGGAATCACTGACAGAGCGCTCTGTGAGGGAGCAGGGTATTCACTGACAGAGCGCTCTGTGAGGGAGCGGGGTATTCACTGACAGAGCGCTCTGTGAGGGAGCAGGGGAATCACTGACAGAGCGCTCTGTGAGGGAGCAGGGGAATCACTGACAGAGCGCTCTGTGAGGGAGTGGGGAATCACTGACAGAGCGCTCTGTGAGGGAGCGGGAATCACTGACAGAGCGCTCTGTGAGGGAGCTGGGAATCACTGACAGAGCGCTCTGTGAGGGAGCGGGGAATCACTGACAGAGCGCTCTGTGAGGGAGCAGGGAATCACTGACAGAGCGCTCTGTGAGGGAGCTGGTATTCACTGACAGTGCGCTCTGTGAGGGAGCTGGGAATCACTGACAGAGCGCTCTGTGAGGGAGCTGGGAATCACTGACAGTGCGCTCTGTGAGGGAGCGGGGAATCACTGACAGAGCGCTCTGTGAGGGAGCGGGGAATCACTGACAGTGCGCTCTGTGAGGGAGCGGGGAATCACTGACAGTGCGCTCTGTGAGGGAGCGGGGAATCACTGACAGAGCGCTCTGTGAGGGAGCGGGGAATCACTGACAGAGCGCTCTGTGAGGGAGCAGGGAATCACTGACAGTGCGCTCTGTGAGGGAGCAGGTATTCACTGACAGAGCGCTCTGTGAGGGAGCAGGTATTCACTGACAGAGCGCTCTGTGAGGGAGCGGGGAAGCAATGACAGTGTGCTCTGTGAGGGAGCAGGTATTCACTGACAGTGCGCTCTGTGAGGGAGCAGGGTATTCACTGACAGAGCGCTCTGTGAGGGAGCAGGTATTCACTGACAGAGCGCTCTGTGAGGGAGCAGGTATTCACTGACAGAGCGCTCTGTGAGGGAGCAGGGAATCACTGACAGAGCGCTCTGTGAGGGAGCAGGGTATTCACTGACAGAGCGCTCTGTGAGGGAGCAGGTATTCACTGACAGAGCGCTCTGTGAGGGAGCAGGTATTCACTGACAGAGCGCTCTGTGAGGGAGCAGGTATTCACTGACAGAGCGCTCTGTGAGGGAGCAGGTATTCACTGACAGAGCGCTCTGTGAGGGAGCAGGTATTCACTGACAGAGCGCTCTGTGAGGGAGCAGGTATTCACTGACAGAGCGCTCTGTGAGGGAGCAGGGTATTCACTGACAGAGCGCTCTGTGAGGGAGCTGGGAATCACTGACAGAGCGCTCTGTGAGGGAGCAGGTATTCACTGACAGAGCGCTCTGTGAGGGAGCAGGTATTCACTGACAGAGCGCTCTGTGAGGGAGCAGGTATTCACTGACAGAGCGCTCTGTGAGGGAGCAGGTATTCACTGACAGAGCGCTCTGTGAGGGAGCAGGGTATTCACTGACAGAGCGCTCTGTGAGGGAGCAGGTATTCACTGACAGAGCGCTCTGTGAGGGAGCAGGTATTCACTGACAGAGCGCTCTGTGAGGGAGCGGGTATTCACTGACAGAGCGCTCTGTGAGGGAGCAGGGAATCACTGACAGAGCGCTCTGTGAGGGAGCAGGGAATCACTGACAGAGCGCTCTGTGAGGGAGCAGGGAATCACTGACAGAGCGCTCTGTGAGGGAGCAGGGAATCACTGACAGAGCGCTCTGTGAGGGAGCAGGGAATCACTGACAGAGCGCTCTGTGAGGGAGCAGGTATTCACTGACAGAGCGCTCTGTGAGGGAGCAGGTATTCACTGACAGAGCGCTCTGTGAGGGAGCAGGTAATCACTGACAGAGCGCTCTGTGAGGGAGCGGGGAATCACTGACAGTGCGCTCTGTGAGGGAGCGGGGAATCACTGACAGTGCGCTCTGTGAGGGAGCGGGGAATCACTGACAGTGCGCTCTGTGAGGGAGCGGGGAATCACTGACAGTGCGCTCTGTGAGGGAGCGGGAATCACTGACAGTGCGCTCTGTGAGGGAGCAGGGAATCACTGACAGTGCGCTCTGTGAGGGAGCAGGGAATCACTGACAGAGCGCTCTGTGAGGGAGCGGGGAATCACTGACAGAGCGCTCTGTGAGGGAGCGGGGAATCACTGACAGAGCGCTCTGTGAGGGAGCGGGGAATCACTGACAGAGCGCTCTGTGAGGGAGCGGGGAATCACTGACAGAGCGCTCTGTGAGGGAGCAGGGAATCACTGACAGTGCGCTCTGTGAGGGAGCAGGGAATCACTGACAGAGCGCTCTGTGAGGGAGCAGGTATTCACTGACAGAGCGCTCTGTGAGGGAGCAGGGAATCACTGACAGAGCGCTCTGTGAGGGAGCAGGGGAATCACTGACAGAGCGCTCTGTGAGGGAGCAGGGAATCACTGACAGAGCGCTCTGTGAGGGAGCAGGTATTCACTGACAGAGCGCTCTGTGAGGGAGCAGGGAATCACTGACAGAGCGCTCTGTGAGGGAGCAGGGAATCACTGACAGAGCGCTCTGTGAGGGAGCAGGTATTCACTGACAGAGCGCTCTGTGAGGGAGCAGGTATTCACTGACAGAGCGCTCTGTGAGGGAGCAGGTATTCACTGACAGAGCGCTCTGTGAGGGAGCAGGGAATCACTGACAGAGCGCTCTGTGAGGGAGCAGGTATTCACTGACAGAGCGCTCTGTGAGGGAGCAGGTATTCACTGACAGAGCGCTCTGTGAGGGAGCAGGGAAGCACTGACAGAGCGCTCTGTGAGGGAGCAGGGGAATCACTGACAGAGCGCTCTGTGAGGGAGCGGGAATCACTGACAGAGCGCTCTGTGAGGGAGCAGGGGAATCACTGACAGAGCGCTCTGTGAGGGAGCAGGGTATTCACTGACAGAGCGCTCTGTGAGGGAGCAGGTATCACTGACAGAGCGCTCTGTGAGGGAGCAGGTATTCACTGACAGAGCGCTCTGTGAGGGAGCAGGGAATCACTGACAGAGCGCTCTGTGAGGGAGCGGGTATCACTGACAGTGCGCTCTGTGAGGGAGCAGGGATTCACTGACAGAGCGCTCTGTGAGGGAGCTGGGAATCACTGACAGAGCGCTCTGTGAGGGAGCGGGGAATCACTGACAGAGCGCTCTGTGAGGGAGCAGGGTATTCACTGACAGAGCGCTCTGTGAGGGAGCAGGGAATCACTGACAGAGCGCTCTGTGAGGGAGCAGGGGAATCACTGACAGAGCGCTCTGTGAGGGAGCGGGGAATCACTGACAGAGCGCTCTGTGAGGGAGCAGGGTATTCACTGACAGAGCGCTCTGTGAGGGAGCAGGTATTCACTGACAGAGCGCTCTGTGAGGGAGCAGGGAATCACTGACAGAGCGCTCTGTGAGGGAGCAGGTATTCACTGACAGAGCGCTCTGTGAGGGAGCAGGTATTCACTGACAGAGCGCTCTGTGAGGGAGCAGGTATTCACTGACAGAGCGCTCTGTGAGGGAGCAGGGTATTCACTGACAGAGCGCTCTGTGAGGGAGCAGGGGAATCACTGACAGAGCGCTCTGTGAGGGAGCAGGGTATTCACTGACAGAGCGCTCTGTGAGGGAGCAGGGTATTCACTGACAGAGCGCTCTGTGAGGGAGCAGGTATTCACTGACAGAGCGCTCTGTGAGGGAGCAGGGTATTCACTGACAGAGCGCTCTGTGAGGGAGCTGGGAATCACTGACAGTGCGCTCTGTGAGGGAGCGGGATTCACTGACAGTGCGCTCTGTGAGGGAGCAGGGGATTCACTGACAGAGCGCTCTGTGAGGGAGCTGGGAATCACTGACAGTGCGCTCTGTGAGGGAGCAGGGAATCACTGACAGAGCGCTCTGTGAGGGAGCTGGGAATCACTGACAGAGCGCTCTGTGAGGGAGCTGGGAATCACTGACAGAGCGCTCTGTGAGGGAGCAGGGGAATCACTGACAGTGCGCTCTGTGAGGGAGCTGGGAATCACTGAGTGCGCACTGTGAGGGAGTGGGGAATCACTGACAGTGCGCTCTGTGAGGGAGCAGGGAATCACTGACAGTGCGCTCTGTGAGGGAGTGGGGAATCACTGACAGAGCGCTCTGTGAGGGAGCAGGGAATCACTGACAGTGCGCTCTGTGAGGGAGCGGGGAATCACTGACAGAGCGCTCTGTGAGGGAGCTGGGAATCACTGACAGTGCGCTCTGTGAGGGAGCAGGGAATCACTGACAGTGCGCTCTGTGAGGGAGCAGGGTATTCACTGACAGAGCGCTCTGTGAGGGAGCAGGGTATTCACTGACAGAGCGCTCTGTGAGGGAGCAGGTATTCACTGACAGAGCGCTCTGTGAGGGAGCAGGTATTCACTGACAGAGCGCTCTGTGAGGGAGCAGGTATTCACTGACAGAGCGCTCTGTGAGGGAGAGGGTATTCACTGACAGAGCGCTCTGTGAGGGAGCAGGTATTCACTGACAGAGCGCTCTGTGAGGGAGCGGGGTATTCACTGACAGAGCGCTCTGTGAGGGAGCAGGTATTCACTGACAGAGCGCTCTGTGAGGGAGCAGGGTATTCACTGACAGAGCGCTCTGTGAGGGAGCAGGTATTCACTGACAGAGCGCTCTGTGAGGGAGCAGGTATTCACTGACAGAGCGCTCTGTGAGGGAGCAGGGAATCACTGACAGAGCGCTCTGTGAGGGAGCAGGTATTCACTGACAGAGCGCTCTGTGAGGGAGCAGGGTATTCACTGACAGAGCGCTCTGTGAGGGAGCAGGGTATTCACTGACAGAGCGCTCTGTGAGGGAGCAGGGAATCACTGACAGAGCGCTCTGTGAGGGAGCAGGGAATCACTGACAGAGCGCTCTGTGAGGGAGAGGGGAATCACTGACAGAGCGCTCTGTGAGGGAGCAGGGAATCACTGACAGTGCGCTCTGTGAGGGAGCAGGTATTCACTGACAGAGCGCTCTGTGAGGGAGCAGGTATTCACTGACAGGGCGCTCTGTGAGGGAGCAGGTATTCACTGACAGAGCGCTCTGTGAGGGAGCAGGTATTCACTGACAGAGCGCTCTGTGAGGGAGCAGGTATTCACTGACAGAGCGCTCTGTGAGGGAGCAGGTATTCACTGACAGAGCGCTCTGTGAGGGAGCAGGTATTCACTGACAGAGCGCTCTGTGAGGGAGCAGGTATTCACTGACAGTGCGCTCTGTGAGGGAGCAGGGTATTCACTGACAGAGCGCTCTGTGAGGGAGAGGGGAATCACTGACAGAGCGCTCTGTGAGGGAGCAGGTATTCACTGACAGAGCGCTCTGTGAGGGAGCGGGGTATCACTGACAGAGCGCTCTGTGAGGGAGCAGGTATTCACTGACAGAGCGCTCTGTGAGGGAGCAGGTATTCACTGACAGAGCGCTCTGTGAGGGAGAGGGGAATCACTGACAGAGCGCTCTGTGAGGGAGCAGGTATTCACTGACAGAGCGCTCTGTGAGGGAGCAGGGTATTCACTGACAGAGCGCTCTGTGAGGGAGCAGGTATTCACTGACAGAGCGCTCTGTGAGGGAGCGGGTATTCACTGACAGAGCGCTCTGTGAGGGAGCAGGGTATTCACTGACAGAGCGCTCTGTGAGGGAGCAGGGTATTCACTGACAGAGCGCTCTGTGAGGGAGCGGGTATTCACTGACAGAGCGCTCTGTGAGGGAGCAGGGTATTCACTGACAGAGCGCTCTGTGAGGGAGCTGGGAATCACTGACAGTGCGCTCTGTGAGGGAGCGGGGAATCACTGACAGTGCGCTCTGTGAGGGAGCTGGGAATCACTGACAGTGCGCTCTGTGAGGGAGCAGGGTATTCACTGACAGAGCGCTCTGTGAGGGAGCAGGGTATTCACTGACAGAGCGCTCTGTGAGGGAGCAGGTATTCACTGACAGAGCGCTCTGTGAGGGAGCAGGTATTCACTGACAGAGCGCTCTGTGAGGGAGCAGGTATTCACTGACAGAGCGCTCTGTGAGGGAGCAGGTATTCACTGACAGAGCGCTCTGTGAGGGAGCAGGTAATCACTGACAGAGCGCTCTGTGAGGGAGCAGGTATTCACTGACAGAGCGCTCTGTGAGGGAGCAGGTATTCACTGACAGAGCGCTCTGTGAGGGAGCAGGTATTCACTGACAGAGCGCTCTGTGAGGGAGCAGGTATTCACTGACAGAGCGCTCTGTGAGGGAGCAGGGTATTCACTGACAGAGCGCTCTGTGAGGGAGCAGGTATTCACTGACAGAGCGCTCTGTGAGGGAGCAGGTATTCACTGACAGAGCGCTCTGTGAGGGAGCAGGGAATCACTGACAGAGCGCTCTGTGAGGGAGCAGGTATTCACTGACAGAGCGCTCTGTGAGGGTGTGGGGAATCACTGACAGAGCGCTCTGTGAGGGAGCAGGGAATCACTGACAGAGCGCTCTGTGAGGGAGCAGGTATTCACTGACAGAGCGCTCTGTGAGGGAGCAGGTATTCACTGACAGAGCGCTCTGTGAGGGAGCAGGGTATTCACTGACAGAGCGCTCTGTGAGGGAGCAGGTATTCACTGACAGAGCGCTCTGTGAGGGAGCAGGTATTCACTGACAGAGCGCTCTGTGAGGGAGCGGGGAATCACTGACAGAGCGCTCTGTGAGGGAGCAGGTATTCACTGACAGAGCGCTCTGTGAGGGAGCGGGGAATCACTGACAGTGCGCTCTGTGAGGGAGCAGGTATTCACTGACAGAGCGCTCTGTGAGGGAGCGGGGTATTCACTGACAGAGCGCTCTGTGAGGGAGCAGGTATTCACTGACAGAGCGCTCTGTGAGGGAGCAGGGTATTCACTGACAGAGCGCTCTGTGAGGGAGCAGGTATTCACTGACAGAGCGCTCTGTGAGGGAGCAGGTATTCACTGACAGAGCGCTCTGTGAGGGAGCAGGGTATTCACTGACAGAGCGCTCTGTGAGGGAGCAGGTATTCACTGACAGAGCGCTCTGTGAGGGAGCAGGTATTCACTGACAGAGCGCTCTGTGAGGGAGCAGGTATTCACTGACAGTGCGCTCTGTGAGGGAGCAGGGAATCACTGACAGAGCGCTCTGTGAGGGAGCAGGGTATTCACTGACAGAGCGCTCTGTGAGGGAGCAGGTATTCACTGACAGAGCGCTCTGTGAGGGAGCAGGTATTCACTGACAGAGCGCTCTGTGAGGGAGCGGGGAATCACTGACAGAGCGCTCTGTGAGGGAGCAGGGTATTCACTGACAGAGCGCTCTGTGAGGGAGCAGGTATTCACTGACAGAGCGCTCTGTGAGGGAGCAGGTATTCACTGACAGAGCGCTCTGTGAGGGAGCAGGTATTCACTGACAGAGCGCTCTGTGAGGGAGCAGGTATTCACTGACAGAGCGCTCTGTGAGGGAGCAGGTATTCACTGACAGAGCGCTCTGTGAGGGAGCAGGTATTCACTGACAGAGCGCTCTGTGAGGGAGCAGGTATTCACTGACAGAGCGCTCTGTGAGGGAGCAGGTATTCACTGACAGAGCGCTCTGTGAGGGAGCGGGGTATTCACTGACAGAGCGCTCTGTGAGGGAGCGGGGTATTCACTGACAGTGCGCTCTGTGAGGGAGCGGGGAATCACTGACAGAGCGCTCTGTGAGGGAGCAGGGAATCACTGACAGAGCGCTCTGTGAGGGAGCCGGGAATCACTGACAGAGCGCTCTGTGAGGGAGCGGGGAATCACTGACAGTGCGCTCTGTGAGGGAGCGGGGAATCACTGACAGTGCGCTCTGTGAGGGAGCGGGGAATCACTGACAGTGCGCTCTGTGAGGGAGCAGGTATTCACTGACAGTGCGCTCTGTGAGGGAGCAGGGAATCACTGACAGTGCGCTCTGTGAGGGAGCAGGGAATCACTGACAGAGCGCTCTGTGAGGGAGCAGGGGATTCACTGACAGTGCGCTCTGTGAGGGAGCAGGTATTCACTGACAGAGCGCTCTGTGAGGGAGCGGGGAATCACTGACAGAGCGCTCTGTGAGGGAGCGGAGAATCACTGACAGTGCGCTCTGTGAGGGAGCAGGTATTCACTGACAGAGCGCTCTGTGAGGGAGCGGGGAATCACTGACAGAGCGCTCTGTGAGGGAGCGGGGAATCACTGACAGTGCGCTCTGTGAGGGAGATGGGAATCACTGACAGAGCGCTCTGTGAGGGAGCGGGGATTCACTGACAGTGCGCTCTGTGAGGGAGCAGGTATTCACTGACAGTGCGCTCTGTGAGGGAGCAGGTATTCACTGACAGAGCGCTCTGTGAGGGAGCAGGTATTCACTGACAGAGCGCTCTGTGAGGGAGCGGGGTATTCACTGACAGTGCGCTCTGTGAGGGAGCAGGGTATTCACTGACAGAGCGCTCTGTGAGGGAGCCGGGTATTCACTGACAGAGCGCTCTGTGAGGGAGCAGGTATTCACTGACAGTGCGCTCTGTGAGGGAGCAGGTATTCACTGACAGAGCGCTCTGTGAGGGAGCGGGTATTCACTGACAGAGCGCTCTGTGAGGGAGCAGGGAATCACTGACAGTGCGCTCTGTGAGGGAGCAGGGAATCACTGACAGTGCGCTCTGTGAGGGAGCAGGGAATCACTGACAGTGCGCTCTGTGAGGGAGCAGGGAATCACTGACAGTGCGCTCTGTGAAGGAGCAGGGAATCACTGACAGTGCGCTCTGTGAGGGAGCAGGGAATCACTGACAGTGCGCTCTGTGAGGGAGCAGGGAATCACTGACAGAGCGCTCTGTGAGGGAGCAGGGAATCACTGACAGTGCGCTCTGTGAGGGAGCAGGGAATCACTGACAGAGCGCTCTGTGAGGGAGCAGGGAATCACTGACAGTGCGCTCTGTGAGGGAGCGGGGAATCACTGACAGAGCGCTCTGTGAGGGAGCAGGGATTCACTGACAGAGCGCTCTGTGAGGGAGCAGGGAATCACTGACAGAGCGCTCTGTGAGGGAGCAGGGATTCACTGACAGAGCGCTCTGTGAGGGAGCAGGTATTCACTGACAGAGCGCTCTGTGAGGGAGCAGGTAATCACTGACAGAGCGCTCTGTGAGGGAGCAGGTATTCACTGACAGAGCGCTCTGTGAGGGAGCAGGTATTCACTGACAGAGCGCTCTGTGAGGGAGCAGGTATTCACTGACAGAGCGCTCTGTGAGGGAGCAGGTATTCACTGACAGAGCGCTCTGTGAGGGAGCAGGTATTCACTGACAGAGCGCTCTGTGAGGGAGCAGGGTATTCACTGACAGAGCGCTCTGTGAGGGAGCAGGTATTCACTGACAGAGCGCTCTGTGAGGGAGCAGGTATTCACTGACAGAGCGCTCTGTGAGGGAGCAGGGAATCACTGACAGAGCGCTCTGTGAGGGAGCAGGTATTCACTGACAGAGCGCTCTGTGAGGGAGCGGGTATCACTGACAGAGCGCTCTGTGAGGGAGCAGGGTATTCACTGACAGAGCGCTCTGTGAGGGAGCAGGGAATCACTGACAGAGCGCTCTGTGAGGGAGCTGGGAATCACTGACAGAGCGCTCTGTGAGGGAGCGGGGAATCACTGACAGAGCGCTCTGTGAGGGAGCGGGGAATCACTGACAGAGCGCTCTGTGAGGGAGCAGGTATTCACTGACAGAGCGCTCTGTGAGGGAGCAGGTATTCACTGACAGAGCGCTCTGTGAGGGAGCAGGTATTCACTGACAGAGCGCTCTGTGAGGGAGCAGGGAATCACTGACAGAGCGCTCTGTGAGGGAGCAGGGAATCACTGACAGAGCGCTCTGTGAGGGAGCGGGGAATCACTGACAGAGCGCTCTGTGAGGGAGCGGGGAATCACTGACAGAGCGCTCTGTGAGGGAGCGGGGAATCACTGACAGAGCGCTCTGTGAGGGAGCGGGTATTCACTGACAGTGCGCTCTGTGAGGGAGCGGGGAATCACTGACAGTGCGCTCTGTGAGGGAGCGGGGAATCACTGACAGAGCGCTCTGTGAGGGAGCTGGGAATCACTGACAGTGCGCTCTGTGAGGGAGCGGGGAATCACTGACAGAGCGCTCTGTGAGGGAGTGGGGAATCACTGACAGAGCGCTCTGTGAGGGAGCGGGGTATTCACTGACAGTGCGCTCTGTGAGGGAGCAGGGAATCACTGACAGAGCGCTCTGTGAGGGAGCAGGTATTCACTGACAGAGCGCTCTGTGAGGGAGCAGGGTATTCACTGACAGAGCGCTCTGTGAGGGAGCAGGGTATTCACTGACAGAGCGCTCTGTGAGGGAGCAGGGGATTCACTGACAGTGCGCTCTGTGAGGGAGCGGGGAATCACTGACAGTGCGCTCTGTGAGGGAGCGGGGAATCACTGACAGAGCGCTCTGTGAGGGAGCAGGGAATCACTGACAGAGCGCTCTGTGAGGGAGCGGGGAATCACTGACAGAGCGCTCTGTGAGGGAGTGGGGAATCACTGACAGTGCGCTCTGTGAGGGAGTGGGGAATCACTGACAGAGCGCTCTGTGAGGGAGCGGGGAATCACTGACAGTGCGCTCTGTGAGGGAGCGGGGAATCACTGACAGAGCGCTCTGTGAGGGAGTGGGGAATCACTGACAGAGCGCTCTGTGAGGGAGATGGGAATCACTGACAGAGCGCTCTGTGAGGGAGCGGGGAATCACTGACAGAGCGCTCTGTGAGGGAGCGGGGAATCACTGACAGAGCGCTCTGTGAGGGAGAGGGGAATCACTGACAGAGCGCTCTGTGAGGGAGCGGGGAATCACTGACAGAGCGCTCTGTGAGGGAGCGGGGAATCACTGACAGAGCGCTCTGTGAGGGAGCAGGGAATCACTGACAGAGCGCTCTGTGAGGGAGTGGGGAATCACTGACAGAGCGCTCTGTGAGGGAGCAGGGAATCACTGACAGAGCGCTCTGTGAGGGAGCGGGCAATCACTGACAGTGCGCTCTGTGAGGGAGCAGGGAATCACTGACAGTGCGCTCTGTGAGGGAGCAGGGAATCACTGACAGAGCGCTCTGTGAGGGAGCAGGTATTCACTGACAGAGCGCTCTGTGAGGGAGCAGGTATTCACTGACAGAGCGCTCTGTGAGGGAGCAGGGTATTCACTGACAGAGCGCTCTGTGAGGGAGCAGGTATTCACTGACAGAGCGCTCTGTGAGGGAGCAGGTATTCACTGACAGAGCGCTCTGTGAGGGAGCAGGTATTCACTGACAGAGCGCTCTGTGAGGGAGCGGGGTATTCACTGACAGTGCGCTCTGTGAGGGAGCAGGTATTCACTGACAGAGCGCTCTGTGAGGGAGCAGGTATTCACTGACAGAGCGCTCTGTGAGGGAGCGGGTATTCACTGACAGAGCGCTCTGTGAGGGAGCAGGTATTCACTGACAGAGCGCTCTGTGAGGGAGCAGGTATTCACTGACAGAGCGCTCTGTGAGGGAGCAGGGAATCACTGACAGAGCGCTCTGTGAGGGAGCGGGGAATCACTGACAGAGCGCTCTGTGAGGGAGCAGGTATTCACTGACAGAGCGCTCTGTGAGGGAGCAGGAATCACTGACAGAGCGCTCTGTGAGGGAGCAGGTATTCACTGACAGTGCGCTCTGTGAGGGAGCGGGGTATTCACTGACAGAGCGCTCTGTGAGGGAGCAGGTATTCACTGACAGAGCGCTCTGTGAGGGAGCGGGGAATCACTGACAGAGCGCTCTGTGAGGGAGCAGGTATTCACTGACAGAGCGCTCTGTGAGGGAGCAGGTATTCACTGACAGAGCGCTCTGTGAGGGAGCGGTGAATCACTGACAGAGCGCTCTGTGAGGGAGCGGGGAATCACTGACAGAGCGCTCTGTGAGGGAGCTGGGAATCACTGACAGAGCGCTCTGTGAGGGAGCGGGTATTCACTGACAGAGCGCTCTGTGAGGGAGCAGGTATTCACTGACAGAGCGCTCTGTGAGGGAGCAGGTATTCACTGACAGAGCGCTCTGTGAGGGAGCAGGTATTCACTGACAGTGCGCTCTGTGAGGGAGCGGGGAATCACTGACAGTGCGCTCTGTGAGGGAGCGGGTATTCACTGACAGAGCGCTCTGTGAGGGAGCAGGGAATCACTGACAGAGCGCTCTGTGAGGGAGTGGGGAATCACTGACAGTGCGCTCTGTGAGGGAGCAGGGAATCACTGACAGTGCGCTCTGTGAGGGAGCGGGGAATCACTGACAGAGCGCTCTGTGAGGGAGCGGGGAATCACTGACAGTGCGCTCTGTGAGGGAGCTGGGAATCACTGACAGTGCGCTCTGTGAGGGAGCTGGGAATCACTGACAGTGCGCTCTGTGAGGGAGAGGGGAATCACTGACAGAGCGCTCTGTGAGGGAGTGGGGAATCACTGACAGTGCGCTCTGTGAGGGAGCGGGGAATCACTGACAGTGCGCTCTGTGAGGGAGCGGGGAATCACTGACAGTGCGCTCTGTGAGGGAGCGGGTAATCACTGACAGTGCGCTCTGTGAGGGAGCAGGTATTCACTGACAGAGCGCTCTGTGAGGGAGCAGGTATTCACTGACAGAGCGCTCTGTGAGGGAGCAGGTATTCACTGACAGTGCGCTCTGTGAGGGAGAGGGGAATCACTGACAGAGCGCTCTGTGAGGGAGCGGGGAATCACTGACAGTGCGCTCTGTGAGGGAGCGGCGAAGCACTGACAGAGCGCTCTGTGAGGGAGCAGGTATTCACTGACAGAGCGCTCTGTGAGGGAGCAGGTATTCACTGACAGAGCGCTCTGTGAGGGAGCGGGGAATCACTGACAGTGCGCTCTGTGAGGGAGCAGGTATTCACTGACAGAGCGCTCTGTGAGGGAGCAGGTATTCACTGACAGAGCGCTCTGTGAGGGAGCAGGTATTCACTGACAGAGCGCTCTGTGAGGGAGTGGGGAATCACTGACAGTGCGCTCTGTGAGGGAGCAGGTATTCACTGACAGAGCGCTCTGTGAGGGAGCAGGTATTCACTGACAGAGCGCTCTGTGAGGGAGCAGGTATTCACTGACAGAGCGCTCTGTGAGGGAGCAGGGAATCACTGACAGAGCGCTCTGTGAGGGAGCAGGGTATTCACTGACAGAGCGCTCTGTGAGGAGCAGGGTATTCACTGACAGAGCGCTCTGTGAGGGAGCGGGGAATCACTGACAGAGCGCTCTGTGAGGGAGCAGGTATTCACTGACAGAGCGCTCTGTGAGGGAGCAGGTATTCACTGACAGAGCGCTCTGTGAGGGAGCAGGTATTCACTGACAGTGCGCTCTGTGAGGGAGCAGGTATTCACTGACAGAGCGCTCTGTGAGGGAGCAGGTATTCACTGACAGAGCGCTCTGTGAGGGAGCGGGGTATTCACTGACAGAGCGCTCTGTGAGGGAGCAGGGAATCACTGACAGTGCGCTCTGTGAGGGAGCGGGGAATCACTGACAGAGCGCTCTGTGAGGGAGCGGGTATTCACTGACAGTGCGCTCTGTGAGGGAGCAGGTATTCACTGACAGTGCGCTCTGTGAGGGAGCAGGGTATTCACTGACAGTGCGCTCTGTGAGGGAGCGGGGAATCACTGACAGTGCGCTCTGTGAGTGAGCAGAACCAATGAAAGTGCGCTCTGTGAGGGAGTGGGGAATCACTGACAGTGCGCTCTGTGAGGGAGCAGGTATTCACTGACAGTGCGCTCTGTGAGGGAGCGGGGATTCACTGACAGTGCGCTCTGTGAGGGAGCGGGGAATCACTGACAGTGCGCTCTGTGAGGGAGAAGGAATTCACTGACAGTGCGCTCTGTGAGGGAGCGGGGAATCACTGACAGAGCGCTCTGTGAGGGAGCGGGAATCACTGACAGTGCGCTCTGTGAGGGAGCAGGGTATTCACTGACAGTGCGCTCTGTGAGGGAGCGGGTATTCACTGACAGAGCGCTCTGTGAGGGAGCGGGTATTCACTGACAGTGCGCTCTGTGAGGGAGCAGGGTATTCACTGACAGAGCGCTCTGTGAGGGAGCAGGTATTCACTGACAGAGCGCTCTGTGAGGGAGCAGGTATTCACTGACAGAGCGCTCTGTGAGGGAGCAGGTATTCACTGACAGAGCGCTCTGTGAGGGAGCAGGTATTCACTGACAGAGCGCTCTGTGAGGGAGCAGGGAATCACTGACAGAGCGCTCTGTGAGGGAGCAGGGTATTCACTGACAGAGCGCTCTGTGAGGGAGCAGGTATTCACTGACAGAGCGCTCTGTGAGGGAGCAGGGTATTCACTGACAGAGCGCTCTGTGAGGGAGCAGGTATTCACTGACAGAGCGCTCTGTGAGGGAGCAGGTATTCACTGACAGAGCGCTCTGTGAGGGAGCAGGTATTCACTGACAGAGCGCTCTGTGAGGGAGCAGGTATTCACTGACAGAGCGCTCTGTGAGGGAGCAGGTATTCACTGACAGAGCGCTCTGTGAGGGAGCAGGTATTCACTGACAGAGCGCTCTGTGAGGGAGCAGGTATTCACTGACAGAGCGCTCTGTGAGGGAGCAGGTATTCACTGACAGAGCGCTCTGTGAGGCAGAGGGGAATCACTGACAGAGCGCTCTGTGAGGGAGCCGGTATTCACTGACAGAGCGCTCTGTGAGGGAGTGGGGAATCACTGACAGAGCGCTCTGTGAGGGAGCAGGTATTCACTGACAGAGCGCTCTGTGAGGGAGCAGGTATTCACTGACAGAGCGCTCTGTGAGGGAGCAGGGTATTCACTGACAGAGCGCTCTGTGAGGGAGCAGGTATTCACTGACAGAGCGCTCTGTGAGGGAGCAGGTATTCACTGACAGAGCGCTCTGTGAGGGAGCAGGTATTCACTGACAGAGCGCTCTGTGAGGGAGCAGGTATTCACTGACAGAGCGCTCTGTGAGGGAGCAGGTATTCACTGACAGAGCGCTCTGTGAGGGAGCAGGTATTCACTGACAGAGCGCTCTGTGAGGGAGCAGGTATTCACTGACAGAGCGCTCTGTGAGGGAGCAGGTATTCACTGACAGAGCGCTCTGTGAGGCAGAGGGGAATCACTGACAGAGCGCTCTGTGAGGGAGCGGGTATTCACTGACAGTGCGCTCTGTGAGGGAGCGGGTATTCACTGACAGAGCGCTCTGTGAGGGAGCGGGGAATCACTGACAGAGCGCTCTGTGAGGGAGCGGGTAATCACTGACAGTGCGCTCTGTGAGGGAGCAGGGTATTCACTGACAGAGCGCTCTGTGAGGGAGAGGGGAATCACTGACAGAGCGCTCTGTGAGGGAGCAGGTATTCACTGACAGAGCGCTCTGTGAGGGAGCAGGGTATTCACTGACAGAGCGCTCTGTGAGGGAGCAGGGAATCACTGACAGAGCGCTCTGTGAGGGAGCAGGTATTCACTGACAGAGCGCTCTGTGAGGGAGAGGGGAATCACTGACAGAGCGCTCTGTGAGGGAGCAGGTATTCACTGACAGAGCGCTCTGTGAGGGAGCGGGGAATCACTGACAGAGCGCTCTGTGAGGGAGCGGGGAATCACTGACAGAGCGCTCTGTGAGGGAGCGGGGAATCACTGACAGAGCGCTCTGTGAGGGAGCTGGGAATCACTGACAGAGCGCTCTGTGAGGGAGCAGGGAATCACTGACAGAGCGCTCTGTGAGGGAGCAGGGAATCACTGACAGAGCGCTCTGTGAGGGAGCAGGGTATTCACTGACAGAGCGCTCTGTGAGGGAGCAGGTATTCACTGACAGAGCGCTCTGTGAGGGAGCAGGGTATTCACTGACAGAGCGCTCTGTGAGGGAGCAGGGTATTCACTGACAGAGCGCTCTGTGAGGGAGCGGGGAATCACTGACAGTGCGCTCTGTGAGGGAGCGGGGAATCACTGACAGTGCGCTCTGTGAGGGAGCGGGGAATCACTGACAGAGCGCTCTGTGAGGGAGCAGGGAATCACTGACAGAGCGCTCTGTGAGGGAGCAGGTATTCACTGACAGAGCGCTCTGTGAGGGAGCAGGTATTCACTGACAGAGCGCTCTGTGAGGGAGCAGGTATTCACTGACAGAGCGCTCTGTGAGGGAGCAGGTATTCACTGACAGAGCGCTCTGTGAGGGAGCAGGTATTCACTGACAGAGCGCTCTGTGAGGGAGCAGGGAATCACTGACAGAGCGCTCTGTGAGGGAGCAGGGAATCACTGACAGAGCGCTCTGTGAGGGAGCGGGAATCACTGACAGAGCGCTCTGTGAGGGAGCTGGGAATCACTGACAGAGCGCTCTGTGAGGGAGCAGGTATTCACTGACAGAGCGCTCTGTGAGGGAGCAGGGTATTCACTGACAGAGCGCTCTGTGAGGGAGCAGGTATTCACTGACAGAGCGCTCTGTGAGGGAGCAGGTATTCACTGACAGAGCGCTCTGTGAGGGAGCGGGTATTCACTGACAGAGCGCTCTGTGAGGGAGCGGGGTATTCACTGACAGGGCGCTCTGTGAGGGAGCGGGGTATTCACTGACAGTGCGCTCTGTGAGGGAGCAGGGAATCACTGACAGAGCGCTCTGTGAGGGAGCTGGGAATCACTGACAGAGCGCTCTGTGAGGGAGCAGGGTATTCACTGACAGAGCGCTCTGTGAGGGAGCAGGGAATCACTGACAGAGCGCTCTGTGAGGGAGCGGGGAATCACTGACAGAGCGCTCTGTGAGGGAGCTGGGAATCACTGACAGAGCGCTCTGTGAGGGAGCGGGGAATCACTGACAGTGCGCTCTGTGAGGGAGCTGGGAATCACTGACAGAGCGCTCTGTGAGGGAGCGGGTATTCACTGACAGAGCGCTCTGTGAGGGAGCAGGTATTCACTGACAGAGCGCTCTGTGAGGGAGCAGGTATTCACTGACAGAGCGCTCTGTGAGGGAGCGGGTATTCACTGACAGAGCGCTCTGTGAGGGAGCAGGGGAATCACTGACAGAGCGCTCTGTGAGGGAGCGGGAATCACTGACAGTGCGCTCTGTGAGGGAGCGGGGAATCACTGACAGAGCGCTCTGTGAGGGAGCAGGTATTCACTGACAGAGCGCTCTGTGAGGGAGCAGGTATTCACTGACAGAGCGCTCTGTGAGGGAGCGGGGAATCACTGACAGAGCGCTCTGTGAGGGAGCAGGTATTCACTGACAGAGCGCTCTGTGAGGGAGAGGGTATTCACTGACAGAGCGCTCTGTGAGGGAGCTGGTATTCACTGACAGAGCGCTCTGTGAGGGAGCAGGGTATTCACTGACAGAGCGCTCTGTGAGGGAGCAGGTATTCACTGACAGAGCGCTCTGTGAGGGAGCGGGTATTCACTGACAGAGCGCTCTGTGAGGGAGCGGGGAATCACTGACAGAGCGCTCTGTGAGGGAGCAGGTATTCACTGACAGAGCGCTCTGTGAGGGAGCGGGGAATCACTGACAGTGCGCTCTGTGAGGGAGCGGGGAATCACTGACAGTGCGCTCTGTGAGGGAGCGGGTATTCACTGACAGTGCGCTCTGTGAGGGAGCGGGGAATCACTGACAGAGCGCTCTGTGAGGGAGCAGGTATTCACTGACAGTGCGCTCTGTGAGGGAGCAGGTATTCACTGACAGAGCGCTCTGTGAGGGAGCGGGTATTCACTGACAGAGCGCTCTGTGAGGGAGCAGGTATTCACTGACAGAGCGCTCTGTGAGGGAGCGGGTATTCACTGACAGAGCGCTCTGTGAGGGAGCGGGGTATTCACTGACAGAGCGCTCTGTGAGGGAGCAGGTATTCACTGACAGAGCGCTCTGTGAGGGAGCAGGGTATTCACTGACAGAGCGCTCTGTGAGGGAGCAGGGTATTCACTGACAGAGCGCTCTGTGAGGGAGCGGGGAATCACTGACAGAGCGCTCTGTGAGGGAGCGGGTATTCACTGACAGAGCGCTCTGTGAGGGAGCGGGGTATTCACTGACAGTGCGCTCAGTGAGGGAGCAGGTATTCACTGACAGAGCGCTCTGTGAGGGAGCGGGTATTCACTGACAGAGCGCTCTGTGAGGGAGCGGGGAATCACTGACAGAGCGCTCTGTGAGGGAGCGGGGAATCACTGACAGAGCGCTCTGTGAGGGAGCGGGTATTCACTGACAGAGCGCTCTGTGAGGGAGCAGGTATTCACTGACAGAGCGCTCTGTGAGGGAGCAGGTATTCACTGACAGAGCGCTCTGTGAGGGAGCAGGTATTCACTGACAGAGCGCTCTGTGAGGGAGCAGGTATTCACTGACAGAGCGCTCTGTGAGGGAGCAGGTATTCACTGACAGAGCGCTCTGTGAGGGAGCAGGTATTCACTGACAGAGCGCTCTGTGAGGGAGCAGGTATTCACTGACAGAGCGCTCTGTGAGGGAGAGGGGAATCACTGACAGAGCGCTCTGTGAGGGAGCAGGGAATCACTGACAGAGCGCTCTGTGAGGGAGCAGGTATTCACTGACAGAGCGCTCTGTGAGGGAGCAGGTATTCACTGACAGAGCGCTCTGTGAGGGAGCAGGTATTCACTGACAGAGCGCTCTGTGAGGGAGCGGGTATTCACTGACAGAGCGCTCTGTGAGGGAGCAGGTATTCACTGACAGAGCGCTCTGTGAGGGAGCAGGTATTCACTGACAGAGCGCTCTGTGAGGGAGCAGGTATTCACTGACAGTGCGCTCTGTGAGGGAGCAGGTATTCACTGACAGAGCGCTCTGTGAGGGAGCAGGTATTCACTGACAGAGCGCTCTGTGAGGGAGCAGGTATTCACTGACAGAGCGCTCTGTGAGGGAGCAGGTATTCACTGACAGAGCGCTCTGTGAGGGAGCAGGTATTCACTGACAGAGCGCTCTGTGAGGGAGCAGGTATTCACTGACAGAGCGCTCTGTGAGGGAGCAGGTATTCACTGACAGAGCGCTCTGTGAGGGAGCAGGTATTCACTGACAGAGCGCTCTGTGAGGGAGCAGGTATTCACTGACAGAGCGCTCTGTGAGGGAGCAGGTATTCACTGACAGAGCGCTCTGTGAGGGAGCGGGTATTCACTGACAGAGCGCTCTGTGAGGGAGCGGGGAATCACTGACAGAGCGCTCTGTGAGGGAGCAGGTATTCACTGACAGAGCGCTCTGTGAGGGAGCAGGGAATCACTGACAGAGCGCTCTGTGAGCCAGCAGGTATTCACTGACAGAGCGCTCTGTGAGGGAGCAGGTATTCACTGACAGAGCGCTCTGTGAGGGAGCAGGTATTCACTGACAGAGCGCTCTGTGAGGGAGCAGGTATTCACTGACAGAGCGCTCTGTGAGGGAGCAGGGAATCACTGACAGAGCGCTCTGTGAGGGAGTGGGGAATCACTGACAGAGCGCTCTGTGAGGGAGCGGGTATTCACTGACAGAGCGCTCTGTGAGGGAGCAGGTATTCACTGACAGAGCGCTCTGTGAGGGAGCAGGTATTCACTGACAGAGCGCTCTGTGAGGGAGCAGGTATTCACTGACAGAGCGCTCTGTGAGGGAGCAGGTATTCACTGACAGAGCGCTCTGTGAGGGAGCAGGTATTCACTGACAGAGCGCTCTGTGAGGGAGCAGGTATTCACTGACAGAGCGCTCTGTGAGGGAGCAGGTATTCACTGACAGAGCGCTCTGTGAGGGAGCGGGTATTCACTGACAGAGCGCTCTGTGAGGGAGAGGGGAATCACTGACAGTGCGCTCTGTGAGGGAGCGGGGAATCACTGACAGAGCGCTCTGTGAGGGAGCGGGGAATCACTGACAGAGCGCTCTGTGAGGGAGCAGGTATTCACTGACAGAGCGCTCTGTGAGGGAGCAGGTATTCACTGACAGAGCGCTCTGTGAGGGAGCAGGTATTCACTGACAGAGCGCTCTGTGAGGGAGCAGGTATTCACTGACAGAGCGCTCTGTGAGGGAGCAGGTATTCACTGACAGAGCGCTCTGTGAGGGAGCGGGTATTCACTGACAGAGCGCTCTGTGAGGGAGCAGGTATTCACTGACAGAGCGCTCTGTGAGGGAGCAGGGAATCACTGACAGAGCGCTCTGTGAGGGAGCAGGTATTCACTGACAGAGCGCTCTGTGAGGGAGCAGGGAATCACTGACAGAGCGCTCTGTGAGGGAGCAGGGAATCACTGACAGTGCGCTCTGTGAGGGAGTGGGGAATCACTGACAGTGCGCTCTGTGAGGGAGCGGGGAATCACTGACAGTGCGCTCTGTGAGGGAGCTGGGAATCACTGACAGAGCGCTCTGTGAGGGAGCAGGGGAATCACTGACAGAGCGCTCTGTGAGGGAGCGGGTATCACTGACAGAGCGCTCTGTGAGGGAGCGGGGAATCACTGACAGTGCGCTCTGTGAGGGAGCGGGGAATCACTGACAGTGCGCTCTGTGAGGGAGCGGGGTATTCACTGACAGTGCGCTCTGTGAGGGAGCGGGGAATCACTGACAGAGCGCTCTGTGAGGGAGCGGGGAATCACTGACAGTGCGCTCTGTGAGGGAGCGGGGAATCACTGACAGTGCGCTCTGTGAGGGAGCAGGTATTCACTGACAGTGCGCTCTGTGAGGGAGTGGGGAATCACTGACAGAGCGCTCTGTGAGGGAGCAGGTATTCACTGACAGTGCGCTCTGTGAGGGAGCTGGGAATCACTGACAGTGCGCTCTGTGAGGGAGCAGGTATTCACTGACAGAGCGCTCTGTGAGGGAGCAGGGTATTCACTGACAGAGCGCTCTGTGAGGGAGCAGGGTATTCACTGACAGAGCGCTCTGTGAGGGAGCAGGTATTCACTGACAGAGCGCTCTGTGAGGGAGCAGGTATTCACTGACAGAGCGCTCTGTGAGGGAGCAGGTAATCACTGACAGAGCGCTCTGTGAGGGAGCAGGTATTCACTGACAGAGCGCTCTGTGAGGGAGCAGGTATTCACTGACAGAGCGCTCTGTGAGGGAGCAGGTATTCACTGACAGAGCGCTCTGTGAGGGAGCAGGAATTCACTGACAGAGCGCTCTGTGAGGGAGCGGGTATTCACTGACAGTGCGCTCTGTGAGGGAGCGGGTATTCACTGACAGTGCGCTCTGTGAGGGAGCGGGTATTCACTGACAGAGCGCTCTGTGAGGGAGCAGGTATTCACTGACAGAGCGCTCTGTGAGGGAGCAGGTATTCACTGACAGAGCGCTCTGTGAGGGAGCAGGGAATTCACTGACAGAGCGCTCTGTGAGGGAGCGGGTAATCACTGACAGAGCGCTCTGTGAGGGAGTGGGGAATCACTGACAGAGCGCTCTGTGAGGGAGCGGGGTATTCACTGACAGTGCGCTCTGTGAGGGAGCGGGTATTCACTGACAGAGCGCTCTGTGAGGGAGCTGGTATTCACTGACAGAGCGCTCTGTGAGGGAGCGGGGAATTCACTGACAGTGCGCTCTGTGAGGGAGTGGGGATCACTGACAGTGCGCTCTGTGAGGGATCTGGGAATCACTGACAGAGCGCTCTGTGAGGGAGAGGGGAATCACTGACAGAGCGCTCTGTGAGGGAGCGGGGAATCACTGACAGAGCGCTCTGTGAGGGAGCAGGGAATCACTGACAGAGCGCTCTGTGAGGGAGTGGGGAATCACTGACAGAGCGCTCTGTGAGGGAGCAGGTATTCACTGACAGTGCGCTCTGTGAGGGAGAGGGGAATCACTGACAGAGCGCTCTGTGAGGGAGCAGGTATTCACTGACAGAGCGCTCTGTGAGGGAGCAGGTATTCACTGACAGAGCGCTCTGTGAGGGAGCAGGTATTCACTGACAGAGCGCTCTGTGAGGGAGCTGGTATTCACTGACAGAGCGCTCTGTGAGGGAGCAGGTATTCACTGACAGAGCGCTCTGTGAGGGAGCAGGTATTCACTGACAGAGCGCTCTGTGAGGGAGCAGGTATTCACTGACAGAGCGCTCTGTGAGGGAGCGGGTATTCACTGACAGAGCGCTCTGTGAGGGAGCGGGTAATCACTGACAGAGCGCTCTGTGAGGGAGCAGGGTATTCACTGACAGAGCGCTCTGTGAGGGAGCAGGTATTCACTGACAGTGCGCTCTGTGAGGGAGCGGGATTCACTGACAGAGCGCTCTGTGAGGGAGCGGGGAATCACTGACAGAGCGCTCTGTGAGGGAGCTGGGTATCACTGACAGAGCGCTCTGTGAGGGAGTGGGGAATCACTGACAGTGCGCTCTGTGAGGGAGCGGGGAATCACTGACAGAGCGCTCTGTGAGGGAGAGGGGAATCACTGACAGAGCGCTCTGTGAGGGAGCGGGTATTCACTGACAGAGCGCTCTGTGAGGGAGCAGGTATTCACTGACAGAGCGCTCTGTGAGGGAGCAGGTATTCACTGACAGAGCGCTCTGTGAGGGAGCAGGTATTCACTGACAGAGCGCTCTGTGAGGGAGCAGGTATTCACTGACAGAGCGCTCTGTGAGGGAGCGGGGAATCACTGACAGAGCGCTCTGTGAGGGAGCGGGGTATTCACTGACAGAGCGCTCTGTGAGGGAGCAGGTATTCACTGACAGTGCGCTCTGTGAGGGAGCAGGTATTCACTGACAGTGCGCTCTGTGAGGGAGCGGGGATTCACTGACAGTGCGCTCTGTGAGGGAGCGGGGAATCACTGACAGTGCGCTCTGTGAGGGAGCGGGGATTCACTGACAGAGCGCTCTGTGAGGGAGCGGGTATTCACTGACAGTGCGCTCTGTGAGGGAGCGGGGAATCACTGACAGTGCGCTCTGTGAGGGAGTGGGGAATCACTGACAGTGCGCTCTGTGAGGGAGTGGGGAATCACTGACAGAGCGCTCTGTGAGGGAGTGGGGAATCACTGACAGAGCGCTCTGTGAGGGAGCAGGGAATCACTGACAGAGCGCTCTGTGAGGGAGCGGGGAATCACTGACAGAGCGCTCTGTGAGGGAGTGGGGAATCACTGACAGTGCGCTCTGTGAGGGAGCGGGGAATCACTGACAGTGCGCTCTGTGAGGGAGTGGGGAATCACTGACAGAGCGCTCTGTGAGGGAGCGGGGAATCACTGACAGAGCGCTCTGTGAGGGAGCAGGTATTCACTGACAGAGCGCTCTGTGAGGGAGCAGGGTATTCACTGACAGAGCGCTCAGTGAGGGAGTGGGGAATCACTGACAGAGCGCTCTGTGAGGGAGCGGTGAATCACTGACAGAGCGCTCTGTGAGGGAGTGGGGAATCACTGACAGTGCGCTCTGTGAGGGAGTGGGGAATCACTGACAGTGCGCTCTGTGAGGGAGTGGGGAATCACTGACAGTGCGCTCTGTGAGGGAGAGGGTATCACTGACAGTGCGCTCTGTGAGGGAGTGGGGTATCACTGACAGTGCGCTCTGTGAGGGAGCGGGGAATCACTGACAGTGCGCTCAGAGAGGGAGTGGGGAATCACTGACAGTGCGCTCAGTGAGGGAGTGGGGAATCACTGACAGTGCGCTCAGTGAGGGAGTGGGGAATCACTGACAGTGCGCTCAGTGAGGGAGTGGGGAATCACTGACAGTGCGCTCAGTGAGGGAGTGGGGAATCACTGACAGTGCGCTCAGTGAGGGAGTGGGGGAATCACTGACAGTGCGCTCAGTGAGGGAGTGGGGAATCACTGACAGTGCGCTCAGTGAGGGAGTGGGGAATCACTGACAGTGCGCTCAGTGAGGGAGTGGGGAATCACTGACAGTGCGCTCAGTGAGGGAGTGGGGAATCACTGACAGTGCGCTCAGTGAGGGAGTGGGGAATCACTGACAGTGCGCTCAGTGAGGGAGTGGGGAATCACTGACAGTGCGCTCAGTGAGGGAGTGGGGAATCACTGACAGTGCGCTCAGTGAGGGAGTGGGGAATCACTGACAGTGCGCTCAGTGAGGGAGTGGGGAATCACTGACAGTGCGCTCAGTGAGGGAGTGGGGAATCACTGACAGTGCGCTCAGTGAGGGAGTGGGGAATCACTGACAGTGCGCTCAGTGAGGGAGTGGGGAATCACTGACAGTGCGCTCAGTGAGGGAGTGGGGAATCACTGACAGTGCGCTCAGTGAGGGAGTGGGAATCACTGACAGTGCGCTCAGTGAGGGAGTGGGGAATCACTGACAGTGCGCTCAGTGAGGGAGTGGGGAATCACTGACAGTGCGCTCAGTGAGGGAGTGGGGAATCACTGACAGTGCGCTCAGTGAGGGAGTGGGGAATCACTGACAGTGCGCTCAGTGAGGGAGTGGGGAATCACTGACAGTGCGCTCAGTGAGGGAGTGGGGAATCACTGACAGTGCGCTCAGTGAGGGAGTGGGGAATCACTGACAGTGCGCTCAGTGAGGGAGTGGGGAATCACTGACAGTGCGCTCAGTGAGGGAGTGGGGAATCACTGACAGTGCGCTCAGTGAGGGAGTGGGGAATCACTGACAGTGCGCTCAGTGAGGGAGTGGGGAATCACTGACAGTGCGCTCAGTGAGGGAGTGGGGAATCACTGACAGTGCGCTCAGTGAGGGAGTGGGGAATCACTGACAGTGCGCTCAGTGAGGGAGTGGGGAATCACTGACAGTGCGCTCAGTGAGGGAGTGGGGAATCACTGACAGTGCGCTCAGTGAGGGAGTGGGGAATCACTGACAGTGCGCTCAGTGAGGGAGTGGGGAATCACTGACAGTGCGCTCAGTGAGGGAGTGGGGAATCACTGACAGTGCGCTCAGTGAGGGAGTGGGGAATCACTGACAGTGCGCTCAGTGAGGGAGTGGGGAATCACTGACAGTGCGCTCAGTGAGGGAGTGGGGAATCACTGACAGTGCGCTCAGTGAGGGAGTGGGGAATCACTGACAGTGCGCTCAGTGAGGGAGTGGGGAATCACTGACAGTGCGCTCAGTGAGGGAGTGGGGAATCACTGACAGTGCGCTCAGTGAGGGAGTGGGGAATCACTGACAGTGCGCTCAGTGAGGGAGTGGGGAATCACTGACAGTGCGCTCAGTGAGGGAGTGGGGAATCACTGACAGTGCGCTCAGTGAGGGAGTGGGGAATCACTGACAGTGCGCTCAGTGAGGGAGTGGGGAATCACTGACAGTGCGCTCAGTGAGGGAGTGGGGAATCACTGACAGTGCGCTCAGTGAGGGAGTGGGGAATCACTGACAGTGCGCTCAGTGAGGGAGTGGGGAATCACTGACAGTGCGCTCAGTGAGGGAGTGGGGAATCACTGACAGTGCGCTCAGTGAGGGAGTGGGGAATCACTGACAGTGCGCTCAGTGAGGGAGTGGGGAATCACTGACAGTGCGCTCAGTGAGGGAGTGGGGAATCACTGACAGTGCGCTCAGTGAGGGAGTGGGGAATCACTGACAGTGCGCTCAGTGAGGGAGTGGGGAATCACTGACAGTGCGCTCAGTGAGGGAGTGGGGAATCACTGACAGTGCGCTCAGTGAGGGAGTGGGGAATCACTGACAGTGCGCTCAGTGAGGGAGTGGGGAATCACTGACAGTGCGCTCAGTGAGGGAGTGGGGAATCACTGACAGTGCGCTCAGTGAGGGAGTGGGGAATCACTGACAGTGCGCTCAGTGAGGGAGTGGGGAATCACTGACAGTGCGCTCAGTGAGGGAGTGGGGAATCACTGACAGTGCGCTCAGTGAGGGAGTGGGGAATCACTGACAGTGCGCTCAGTGAGGGAGTGGGGAATCACTGACAGTGCGCTCAGTGAGGGAGTGGGGAATCACTGACAGTGCGCTCAGTGAGGGAGTGGGGAATCACTGACAGTGCGCTCAGTGAGGGAGTGGGGAATCACTGACAGTGCGCTCAGTGAGGGAGTGGGGAATCACTGACAGTGCGCTCAGTGAGGGAGTGGGGAATCACTGACAGTGCGCTCAGTGAGGGAGTGGGGAATCACTGACAGTGCGCTCAGTGAGGGAGTGGGGAATCACTGACAGTGCGCTCAGTGAGGGAGTGGGGAATCACTGACAGTGCGCTCAGTGAGGGAGTGGGGAATCACTGACAGTGCGCTCAGTGAGGGAGTGGGGAATCACTGACAGTGCGCTCAGTGAGGGAGTGGGGAATCACTGACAGTGCGCTCAGTGAGGGAGTGGGGAATCACTGACAGTGCGCTCAGTGAGGGAGTGGGGAATCACTGACAGTGCGCTCAGTGAGGGAGTGGGGAATCACTGACAGTGCGCTCAGTGAGGGAGTGGGGAATCACTGACAGTGCGCTCAGTGAGGGAGTGGGGAATCACTGACAGTGCGCTCAGTGAGGGAGTGGGGAATCACTGACAGTGCGCTCAGTGAGGGAGTGGGGAATCACTGACAGTGCGCTCAGTGAGGGAGTGGGGAATCACTGACAGTGCGCTCAGTGAGGGAGTGGGGAATCACTGACAGTGCGCTCAGTGAGGGAGTGGGGAATCACTGACAGTGCGCTCAGTGAGGGAGTGGGGAATCACTGACAGTGCGCTCAGTGAGGGAGTGGGGAATCACTGACAGTGCGCTCAGTGAGGGAGTGGGGAATCACTGACAGTGCGCTCAGTGAGGGAGTGGGGAATCACTGACAGTGCGCTCAGTGAGGGAGTGGGGAATCACTGACAGTGCGCTCAGTGAGGGAGTGGGGAATCACTGACAGTGCGCTCAGTGAGGGAGTGGGGAATCACTGACAGTGCGCTCAGTGAGGGAGTGGGGAATCACTGACAGTGCGCTCAGTGAGGGAGTGGGGAATCACTGACAGTGCGCTCAGTGAGGGAGTGGGGAATCACTGACAGTGCGCTCAGTGAGGGAGTGGGGAATCACTGACAGTGCGCTCAGTGAGGGAGTGGGGAATCACTGACAGTGCGCTCAGTGAGGGAGTGGGGAATCACTGACAGTGCGCTCAGTGAGGGAGTGGGGAATCACTGACAGTGCGCTCAGTGAGGGAGTGGGGAATCACTGACAGTGCGCTCAGTGAGGGAGTGGGGAATCACTGACAGTGCGCTCAGTGAGGGAGTGGGGAATCACTGACAGTGCGCTCAGTGAGGGAGTGGGGAATCACTGACAGTGCGCTCAGTGAGGGAGTGGGGAATCACTGACAGTGCGCTCAGTGAGGGAGTGGGGAATCACTGACAGTGCGCTCAGTGAGGGAGTGGGGAATCACTGACAGTGCGCTCAGTGAGGGAGTGGGGAATCACTGACAGTGCGCTCAGTGAGGGAGTGGGGAATCACTGACAGTGCGCTCAGTGAGGGAGTGGGGAATCACTGACAGTGCGCTCAGTGAGGGAGTGGGGAATCACTGACAGTGCGCTCAGTGAGGGAGTGGGGAATCACTGACAGTGCGCTCAGTGAGGGAGTGGGGAATCACTGACAGTGCGCTCAGTGAGGGAGTGGGGAATCACTGACAGTGCGCTCAGTGAGGGAGTGGGGAATCACTGACAGTGCGCTCAGTGAGGGAGTGGGGAATCACTGACAGTGCGCTCAGTGAGGGAGTGGGGAATCACTGACAGTGCGCTCAGTGAGGGAGTGGGGAATCACTGACAGTGCGCTCAGTGAGGGAGTGGGGAATCACTGACAGTGCGCTCTGTGAGGGAGTGGGGAATCACTGACAGTGCGCTCAGTGAGGGAGTGGGGAATCACTGACAGTGCGCTCAGTGAGGGAGTGGGGAATCACTGACAGTGCGCTCAGTGAGGGAGGGGGGAATCACTGACAGTGCGCTCAGTGAGGGAGGGGGGAATCACTGACAGTGCGCTCAGTGAGGGAGGGGGGAATCACTGACAGTGCGCTCAGTGAGGGAGGGGGGAATCACTGACAGTGCGCTCAGTGAGGGAGGGGGGAATCACTGACAGTGCGCTCAGTGAGGGAGGGGGGAATCACTGACAGTGCGCTCAGTGAGGGAGGGGGGAATCACTGACAGTGCGCTCAGTGAGGGAGTGGGGAATCACTGACAGTGCGCTCAGTGAGGGAGTGGGGAATCACTGACAGTGCGCTCAGTGAGGGAGTGGGGAATCACTGACAGTGCGCTCAGTGAGGGAGGGGGGAATCACTGACAGTGCGCTCAGTGAGGGAGAGGGGGGGAATCACTGACAGTGCGCTCAGTGAGGGAGTGGGGAATCACTGACAGTGCGCTCAGTGAGGGAGAGGGGGGGAATCACTGACAGTGCGCTCAGTGAGGGAGTGGGGAATCACTGACAGTGCGCTCAGTGAGGGAGAGGGGAATCACTGACAGTGCGCTCTGTGAGGGAGTGGGGAATCACTGACAGTGCGCTCAGTGAGGGAGAGGGGAATCACTGACAGTGCGCTCAGTGAGGGAGTGGGGAATCACTGACCGTGCGCTCAGTGAGGGAGAGGGGAATCACTGACAGTGCGCTCAGTGAGGGAGCGGGGAATCACTGACAGTGCGCTCAGTGAGGGAGTGGGGAATCACTGACAGTGCGCTCTGTGAGGGAGTGGGGAATCACTGACAGTGCGCTCAGTGAGGGAGAGGGGAATCACTGACAGTGCGCTCAGTGAGGGAGCGGGGAATCACTGACCGTGCGCTCAGTGAGGTAGTGGGGAATCACTGACAGTGCGCTCAGTGAGGGAGTGGGGAATCACTGACAGTGCGCTCAGTGAGGGAGAGGGCAATCACTGACAGTGCGCTCAGTGAGGGAGCGGGCAATCACTGCCAGTGCGCTCAGTGAGGGAGAGGGGAATCACTGACAGTGCGCTCAGTGAGGGAGTGGGGAATCACTGACAGTGCGCTCAGTGAGGGAGCGGGGAATCACTGCCAGTGCGCTCAGTGAGGGAGCGGGCAATCACTGCCAGTGCGCTCAGTGAGGGAGAGGGGAATCACTGCCAGTGCGCTCAGTGAGGGAGTGGGGAATCACTGACAGTGCGCTCAGTGAGGGAGTGGGGAATCACTGACAGTGCGCTCAGTGAGGGAGTGGGGAATCACTGACAGTGCGCTCAGTGAGGGAGTGGGCAATCACTGACAGGGCGCTCAGTGAGGGAGTGGGCAATCACTGACAGGGCGCTCAGTGAGGGAGCGGGCAATCACTGCCAGTGCGCTCAGTGAGGGAGCGGGCAATCACTGCAAGTGCGCTCAGTGAGGGAGAGGGGAATCACTGCCAGTGCGCTCAGTGAGGGAGAGGGGAATCACTGCCAGTGCGCTCAGTGAGGGAGAGGGGAATCACTGACAGTGCGCTCAGTGAGGGAGAGGGGAATCACTGACAGTGCGCTCAGTGAGGGAGCGGGCAATCACTGACAGTGCGCTCTGTGAGGGAGAGGGGAATCACTGACAGTGCGCTCAGTGAGGGAGTGGGCAATCACTGACAGAGCGCTCTGTGAGGGAGTGGGGAATCACTGACAGAGCGCTCTGTGAGGGAGCGGGTATTCACTGACAGAGCGCTCTGTGAGGGAGCGGGTATTCACTGACAGAGCGCTCAGTGAGGGAGCGGGGAATCACTGCCAGTGCGCTCAGTGAGGGAGCGGGCAATCACTGCCAGTGCGCTCAGTGAGGGAGCGGGCAATCACTGCCAGTGCGCTCAGTGAGGGAGCGGGCAATCACTGCCAGTGCGCTCAGTGAGGGAGCGGGCAATCACTGACAGAGCGCTCAGTGAGGGAGTGGGGAATCACTGACAGAGCGCTCTGTGAGGGAGCAGGTATTCACTGACAGTGCGCTCTGTGAGGGAGTGGGGAATCACTGACAGAGCGCTCTGTGAGGGAGCGGGGAATCACTGCCAGTGCGCTCAGTGAGGGAGCGGGCAATCACTGCCAGTGCGCTCAGTGAGGGAGCGGGCAATCACTGCCAGTGCGCTCAGTGAGGGAGCGGGCAATCACTGCCAGTGCGCTCAGTGAGGGAGCGGGCAATCACTGACAGAGCGCTCAGTGAGGGAGTGGGGAATCACTGACAGAGCGCTCTGTGAGGGAGCAGGTATTCACTGACAGTGCGCTCTGTGAGGGAGTGGGGAATCACTGACAGAGCGCTCTGTGAGGGAGTGGGGAATCACTGACAGAGCGCTCTGTGAGGGAGCAGGTATTCACTGACAGAGCGCTCTGTGAGGGAGCGGGGAATCACTGACAGTGCGCTCAGTTGGGAGTGTGGAATCACTGACAGAGCGCTCAGTTGGGAGTGTGGAATCACTGACAGTGCGCTCTGTGAGGGAGCAGGTATTCACTGACAGTGCGCTCTGTGAGGGAGCAGGTATTCACTGACAGAGCGCTCTGTGAGGGAGCGGGGAATCACTGACAGTGCGCTCAGTTGGGAGTGTGGAATCACTGACAGTGCGCTCAGTGAGGGAGCAGGTATTCACTGACAGTGCGCTCTGTGAGGGAGCAGGTATTCACTGACAGAGCGTTCTGTGAGGGAGCGGGGAATCACTGACAGTGCGCTCAGTTGGGAGTGGGGAATCACTGACAGTGCGCTCAGTGAGGGAGTGGGGAATCACTGACAGTGCGCTCAGTGAGGGAGTGGGGAATCACTGACAGTGCGCTCAGTGAGGGAGTGGGGAATCACTGCCAGTGCGCTCAGTGAGGCAGTGGGCAATCACTGCCAGTGCGCTCAGTGAGGCAGTGGGCAATCACTGACAGTGCGCTCAGTGAGGCAGTGGGCAATCACTGCCAGTGCGCTCAGTGAGGCAGTGGGCAATCACTGACAGTGCGCTCAGTGAGGCAGTGGGCAATCACTGACAGTGCGCTCAGTGAGGCAGTGGGCAATCACTGACAGTGCGCTCAGTGAGGCAGTGGGCAATCACTGACAGTGCGCTCAGTGAGGCAGTGGGCAATCACTGACAGTGCGCTCAGTGAGGCAGTGGGCAATCACTGACAGTGCGCTCAGTGAGGCAGTGGGCAATCACTGACAGTGCGCTCAGTGAGGCAGTGGGCAATCACTGACAGTGCGCTCAGTGAGGCAGTGGGCAATCACTGACAGTGCGCTCAGTGAGGGAGTGGGCAATCACTGACAGGGCGCTCAGTGAGGGAGTGGGCAATCACTGACAGGGCGCTCAGTGAGGGAGTGGGCAATCACTGACAGGGCGCTCAGTGAGGGAGTGGGCAATCACTGACAGGGCGCTCAGTGAGGGAGTGGGCAATCACTGACAGGGCGCTCAGTGAGGGAGTGGGCAATCACTGACAGGGCGCTCAGTGAGGGAGTGGGCAATCACTGACAGTGCGCTCAGTGAGGGAGTGGGCAATCACTGACAGGGCGCTCAGTGAGGGCGTGGGCAATCACTGACAGGGCGCTCAGTGAGGGCGTGGGCAATCACTGACAGGGCGCTCAGTGAGGGAGTGGGGAATCACTGACAGTGCGCTCAGTGAGGGAGTGGGGAATCACTGACAGTGCGCTCAGTGAGGGAGCGGGCAATCACTGCCAGTGCGCTCAGTGAGGGAGCGGGCAATCACTGCCAGTGCGCTCAGTGAGGGAGCGGGCAATCACTGCCAGTGCGCTCAGTGAGGGAGCGGGCAATCACTGCCAGTGCGCTCAGTGAGGGAGCGGGCAATCACTGCCAGTGCGCTCAGTGAGGGAGCGGGCAATCACTGCCAGTGCGCTCAGTGAGGGAGCGGGCAATCACTGCCAGTGCGCTCAGTGAGGGAGCGGGCAATCACTGCCAGTGCGCTCTGTGAGGGAGTGGGGAATCACTGACAGTGCGCTCTGTGAGGGAGTGGGGAATCACTGACAGTGCGCTCAGTGAGGGAGTGGGGAATCACTGACAGTGCGCTCTGTGAGGGAGCAGGTATTCAATGACAGAGCGCTCTGTGAGGGAGCGGGGAATCACTGACAGTGCGCTCTGTGAGGGAGCGGGGAATCACTGACATCTCGCACTGTGAGGGAGCGGGGAATCACTGACAGAGCGCTCTGTGAGGGAGTGGGGAATCACTGACAGTGCGCTCTGTGAGGGAGTGGGGAATCACTGACAGTGCGCTCTGTGAGGGAGTGGGGAATCACTGACAGAGCGCTCTGTGAGGGAGCGGGGAATCACTGACAGAGCGCTCTGTGAGGGAGTGGGTATTCACTGACAGAGCGCTCTGTGAGGGAGTGGGTATTCACTGACAGTGCGCTCAGTGAGGGAGTGGGGAATCACTAACAGAGCGCTCTGTGAGGGAGTGGGTAATCACTGACAGTGCTCTGTATGAGGGAGTGGGCAATCACTGACAGAGCGCTCTGTGAGGGAGTGGGGAATCACTGACAGTGCGCTCTGTGAGGGAGTGGGGAATCACTGACAGTGCGCTCAGTGAGGGAGTGGGGAATCACTGACAGTGCGCTCTGTGAGGGAGTGGGGAATCACTGACAGAGCGCTCTGTGAGGGAGTGGGGAATCACTGACAGAGCGCTCTGTGAGGGAGTGGGGAATCACTGACAGAGCGCTCTGTGAGGGAGTGGGGAATCACTGACGGTGCGCTCAGTGAGGGAGTGGGGAATCACTGACAGTGCGCTCTGTGAATGAGCAGGGAATCACTGAAAGTGCTCTGTATGAGGGAGTGGGTAATCACAGAGTACATAACGCAGAGTGACACGCCCAGTGCTGTCCCGAGGGAGTGGCGCGCTGTTGGACATGTGCTTCTGTCAGATCAGGCATTATGGTGAGGCTACCTCTGCCCTTGTGTGATCTTCTAAACACATATTGTTACAAACATACAATGTTCTGCAATTAAGAGAATAATTAACATTCCTGTATTTATGATCATCCAAACCCTGCAGATATACATAAATGGAAGCTTTGAGCAGGGATGATAACTCATCATGGTGGGTGATTGGTCCCTGTTATGATATGGTAGGTTATGAGCCAGGCTGACCAAACCCACAAGGGAATCTTGGGCTCAGCCTCACAATGGCTTTGCAACTTGTACTTATTATGAGAATTCAGGAGTAATGAGTCCTCCAACATCTTTAGCGATTTTAAAAATTAAATTAAAACACTTACTAACAAAAGGAATGAAACAATAAACACACACGGGATTACCCGGTTATTTACTCTTAACGGTTCCCAAAATTCTTAATTAAGCAGACTCCCAACTACACACCCACTTTAAGGCAACAGTCCAAAATATATTTTAAATTTAAATAGGCAATCCAGTAAGGTTACCACAGCACCCGCTCAACAGAGGAATTCCAATGGCTATTAACACAACTTGGGTTACTGGAGCAACACTTCTTCAGCCTGGCTAGGTTTTCCTCTAAATCTGTCACACACAGATTTTACATGCCCACCAACCCCTCCCCCCACCCACACCCACATAGCTTTCCACCTTTCTTTATATATGTTTCTCTCCTTTTATTGTGCAAAATCCCAGTGTTCTACATGTCTTCAGAAATTTACTTTTCCCACGATATAAAAATCGTTCATGTCAACGTGACCTCTTACCTTTTGGGAAAAATATACATAATAACCTTGTCCTATTTATCTTGTTTGGTGTAAACATCCTACCGTCCCTTTGAAAAATCAAACAACCCCTTCACTTATCTAAAAATGAAAATTTCATTCACACCCTGTGGAACCCTCATCCTCGCTTGTCCAACTCCATTTCAAAAATCTGCTTTACACCTAAATCTTCTGATAATTTCACCCTTGCAGTCTATCCGACTCTAATTCAATTAAATCAGTCACACAGACAGAACCATCCACACTCCCACCCATAAGCCTACAATGATATAATGAAAAATACAATAGCTGTTGTCACAGTAGGAGGGGAAACTTTCTTCATTGGTGTCCCCGGCGGTCATTCTTTGGGCTCTCGGGTGAGCATCCTCCCCAGACAGTATCTTACTCTCCTTATCACAAAATCTTTAGCTGTTCAGATGTTTGGTCAAAGGTCTTCCACTTCTGTTCAGATGGAGCTGACTGCAGCCGTTAGCTCAGCACATCATTGAGGCTGTCCAACTGATGTTCAGCCGTGTCTTGACGATGTCCCTTTGAGACGAAGCCTTTGTTTCTAACTCTCCTGGTCATTCTGCCTCTGCCATATCACTGATTATGATCACTTGAGGGCAGACCAGAAGGACCTGTTAGTCTTTCCACTGAACACATACCTACTCTTTCTGCCGCTGGTTTAAACTTTAAATCCCAATTCCTTCACCCTCTCTGGTGGGTGTAAGGGATGCCACAATGCTATTCGATGAAAGGCAGGGGAGTTATCCCAGCGTCCTGGTTAACATTCATCCCTGCCTTTCTATTTGGGGGTCCTTGCCAAAGTTCCCGTGAAACTGTGTGGCCAGGTGGTCACTTAGCAACCTGAAAGTTCCCTCACAGGCCCGTGTATTAATATTTTTTGTGCAGCCTGCTCTAGGGAGAGAGCTGTAAAATTCTACACTAAAAGTTCCTCTGCTCTGATTCCAGTTTCACTGTTTAGCATATACTTCCTCTCACATCGCTCCACATTAAAACTATCAAAGCCCGCTCCCCACCCCAGCATTGAAAGGAATCATCCACGCACCCCAAAAAGAATTAGAGGGTACACTGGTCCATGCTATGTGCAACCAGCTGCTCTGTCTCTTCATGTTACAACTGTGACAAAACTTTAAAAAGACAATGATCTTAGGGTTGGAAAGCTGTTTTATCAAAACTGGCTGTAACTGTTACTTCTGTCAACTGATGGGTGATTTACAATTGCGTTCTTTAAACAGAAGATAGCAGTAGAATAATGAGGGATTGGAGGTTTTGGTGATAGAGTTTAACCAGTGTGTACTCACCTACAACAAGCGACAGTCCATTAACCAGTTATCACACATTTACCAAACAAGGTTGGTACAATGCACCTAGAGTAAAAGGGTTTAATACTCCAGTGGTTGTTATTGACCTGATAAATATTTAGATGTGAACGCACAAAATCTGCATCACTAGTGCCATACCACATACACATTCAAGCTACACTAGGAAGCATATTTAAGAGCCATTTGTTAAATGACTGCATTGGAGATTTGTTGATAAAACGCAGAGCTAAATTCCATGTGGCAACATGGGCAGGAATTGGAGCAAAGCACAGAAACAATCAGCAGTGGCTCATTCAGATTGGAGGGATGCAAACAATGTCCCCCAGGGGTCGGTGTTGGGACCAGTTCTCACTCAATATATGTAAGTGATCTAGGTGAGACTTACACACAGGAGGACAATATCAAAATCTGCAGAAAAATAGTGAATGGGCTTATCTGTGAAGCGGACCAGCACTGAATCCCAGGAGGAGGTAACAGTTTGGACAGTTGTCCTAGGAATTCTAACCTGTCAGCAGTGGCCCACCTCTCCCCTGTGAGTCAGAAAGGATTCAAGAGCCTACACATATAACCTAACAGTTCAGTGCAATACTGAAAGAATGTGGAATGGACTGATGTTCTGAAAGGTGCCATATGAATGCAATTTCTTGCTTAATGTGGAGCGATGTGAGAGGAAATATATACTAAACAGTGAAACTTGAATCAGAACAGAAGAACCTTTAGTGTAGAATTTTACAGCCCTCTCTCTCCCTAGAGCAGGCTGGCAGGCAGCAAGGTCATATATTTGGTCTAATGGTGGTGCCACTATGCCCATTGCCTACCCACCTTTGCTGGCATTTTAAGAGTGATGGGGGAGGCTTTGGGTGGCCCACTTACCATTAGTACAATTGAGGCCCTTAGGTGGCCAATTAATAGTGGCAGCCTTTATGCAATCTGAGTGGGAGGATCCCTCCTGTTCGGGCATCCTGTCTTCAATGGAGGCATTTCCTGCCCCCTTCCCCCACCAAGGGTACTCCCACCACTGCATGTTGCCCCACCTACCCCACCACCGCTCTGAGCCCTGACCCTCTAGCCACTTCGATGGGGCCTACAAGACTGGCCTTGGTGGAAGACCCCAATCTTGCCTTCTTACCCTGCTCCATTGACCATTGTCATTGTTGACTGCCTGCAGTGCCAATGGTCTCCACCACTTCTGGTGGTGCTAGAGAGCTACTGGCACTCTAATCATGGTGGAAGTCTCACCTGGGCCAACTAGCAGCCTGACTGCTGTAAAACCGGCTCGGAACGAGCTGGCCAATTGGGGACAGGATTGCCTCTAACTTTCAGCCAAGGGACAAGGCCACCGCCTCCACATAAAGTCAGCCTATTATTTCAGAGACATGCATCTTTAAATGTTGAAGGACAGGTCAATAAAGTTGAAAATAAACAATGGAAACATCAAAACAGAAAGATTTACAATACAGAAGGAGGCTAATTGGCCCATTGTATCATTGCCAGCTGATAAAGAGGTGCCCAGTCTAATCGCACCCTCAGGCTCTTGGTCTGTCCTGCACATTACAGCATCTCAAACGCACACCCAAGTGCTTTTTAAATGCGTTGAGAGTTTCCGCATCTACCACCCTTTCAGGCAGTGAGTTGCCATCCCCTGGGTGAAGATATTACTCAGCTTTCCACGAATCCTCCCACCTATGCTTCCTGGTTTTTGACCTCTCTGCTAATGGAAATAGGAGCTTCCAATCCACTCTCTCAGCCCCCCCATAATTTTAAGGGCCTCAATGAAATCGCCCCTCAGCCTCCTCTATTCCAAAGAAAAATTCCCTTGCCTTGTTTGTCCTCCCCAAATACATTACCTCAAACTTCTCCAGATTGAAATTCATTGACCATTCACTGCCCAGCTGACCAGTCCTTTGATACCTTCCTGCAGTCTACAGTTTTCTTCCTCGCTGTTAACCCTGTCAATAACCTTCCTCGCTGTTAACCCTGTCAATAACCTTCCTCGCTATTAACCTCGTGGCCAGTTTTCATATAGAAACATAGAAAATAGGAGCAGGAGTAGCTCATTCGGCCCTTTGAGCCTGCTCCGCAAGTCAATATGGTCATGTCTTATTATTTGCAAATTTCTTAATCATGTCCCCCACATTTAAATCAAAATGATTGATATAAACCATTAACAGCAGAGGACCTATTACTGAGCCCTGTGGAACCTCACTGAAAACAGCCATCCAGTCACAAAATCACCTGCTGACCATAAGACTTTGCTTCCTGACACTGAACCAATCTTAGATCCACTCAGTTTCATGGATCTCTTGGATCCCATGAATTTTTTAATAATCTGACCAGCCTGCTTTGTGAAATGCTGTTAAAAGCTTTGGTTATAATCCATGATGTTGCGAAAATCTGATTTATTATTCGTTTGTTTTAGAATATAACTTTTAGTTTTAGGAATATAACTTATGGTTTGCGAATTGGAATTTTTCAACCTAAGTTAAAATGGTAAACAAATCGAAGGCAGTTAGCAATCAGAAGTAGATGCAAGGAGTCACTGCTAAAAAAAGGTATGATTATAAACAGCAGGGAGCTCACTCTTAGCTTCATAAAGGTGCCAGTAAGTCTAGGAAGCATATGAACATACAAAGTAGGAGCAGGAGTAGGCCGTTCAGCCCCTCGAGCCTGCTCTGCCATTTGATAAGATCATGCAGATCTGATGGTGGCCTCAGCCCTACTGTCCTGTCTAACCCCTATACCCTTTCATTTCCCTGGTCAATCAAGGATCTAACTCAGTCTTAAAAATATTCAGTGACCCAGTCTCCACTGCTCCCTGGGAAAAGGGATTCCACTGACAAATGACCCTCAGTGAAAAAAATCTTTCCTCATCGCCATTTTACCTGTCGTAGGGGAAGCCAGGAGCCAGGTTGTGTTATTATTGATGGAGTTGATCTGCAGACACTTCTTGGGTGGAAACATTAAGTTTATTTACAATAGACTCAGACACGTGTGCTTTCAACTCCAACTCTATCTCTACACTGTCGTAGCCCATGCTACTCCCCTATTGGTTACTACTGATCATGTGATCATCCCTAACAATTATTATTCTTAAAGGTACATTACACACTAAATAAAACAATAATTACTACACTCCCCCTTTAACTCAGCTACACACATTTACAAGTACATATTTTTCAAGACAACATAATATTTACACTGGGTAAGGAATTTACGAGGTCAGTCTTTCCATGTGGTTTCCTGGTACGTGTGGCACTTCAGATTCTCTGTCAGGAACCTCCTTTTCCGGAGTTGTGTGAACATCAGGTGCTTCAGTGGGCACTTGCAGTTCTGTATCCTCAACTCTCACAGAAACATCAGACATGTCAATCCTGGGTTGAGTATCCTCAACAGGAAATGCAGACCCGGTCATGATCACTGGTGGAACCCTGTATCTTGATGAATTGTCTCTCTCGTCCTTAAATGGTCCACATGTTTACAGATGATCCAGCCTTCCACCTCCACATGGTAAGATAGAGGTCCAGTCACCGCACTTATTTCACCCGGTAAACACTTTGGTCCTTCCCTGAAGTTTTTCACATATACCGGCTCTCCCATGGTAAATTTCCTTTCACAACTATGCCAGACATGTCTAGTTTTCAGGCTTCCCTGACTCCTTTCTAACTTCCCCTCTAAATTCGACATTATTAAGCTCAATCTCATCCTGAGACAGTGTTTCAACAATAACTCTGCAGGTGTGGCACCTCTTCTTGTGTGAGGGGTAGACCTGTAATGAAAAAGAAAGCATGCTAGCTTGGTTTCCAAGGAGTCGCCAGTTAGCATTTTCATGCCTGCCTTGAACGTTAGAACCGCCCTTTTGTCCAGTGCATTTGAGGAAGGGCGGGGACGGTGCAGTTCACACATCAGTGATACCGTTGGGGCTGATAAACTGCTGAAACTCAGCACTCGTAAATGCCGTGCCGTTATCAGAAACGACTACTTCTGGTTATCTGTGAATGGCAAAACTCTGACGTAGTTTCTCAATTGTAGCAGCTAACATTGTGCTAGGTATATGAGGGAAGTCTCCAAAGGAAGATGGTTGTGGTTGTTGGAGGTCAGTCATCTCAGCTCCAGGACATCACTGCAGGAGTTCCTCAGGGTAGTGTCCTCGGCCCAACCATCTTCAGCTGCTTCATCAATGACCTTCCTTCCATCATAAGGTCAGAAGTGGGGGTGTTCGCTGATGATTGCACAATGTTCAGCATCATTCGCAACTCCTCAGATACTGAAGCAGTCCATGTTCAAATGCAGCAAGACCTGGACAATATCCAGGCTTGGGCTGACAAGTGGCAAATAACATTCACGCCACACAAGTGTCAGGCAATGTCCATCTCCAACAATAGAGAATCCAACAATCACCCCTTGATGTTCAAAGCCATTACCATCACTGAATCCCCCACTATCAACATCCTGGGGGTTACCATTCACCAGAAACTGAACTGGTCTAACCATATAAATACTGTGGCTACAAGAGCAGGTCAGAGGCTAGGAATTGTGCGTAGAGTAACTCACCTCCTGACTCCCCAAAACCTGTCCACCATCTACAAGGCTCAAATCAGGAGTGTGATGGAATACTTTCCACTTGGCTGGATGAGTGCAACTCCTACAACACTGAAGAAGCTGGACACCATCCAGGACAAAACAGCCCGCTCGATTGACACCCCATCCACAAACATTCACTCCCTCCACCATTGACGCACAGTAGCATAAGTGTGTACCATTTACAAGATGCACTGTAGGAATTCACCAAGGCTCCTTAGACAGCACCTTCCAAGCCCATGACCTCTACCATCTAGAAGGACAAGGGCAGCAGATAGATGGGAACACCACCACCTGGAAGTTCCCTCCTGACTTGGGAATATATTGCCGTTCCTTCACTGTCGCTGGGTCAAAATCCTGGAACTCCCTCCCTAACAGCACTGTGGGTGTACCTACACCACATGGACTGCAGTGGTTCAAGAAGGCAGCTCACCACCACCTTCTCATGGGATGGACAATAAATGCTGGCCCAGCCAGTGATACCCACACTCTGTGAATGAATTAAACAAAAAATACATCCAACCATTTTGAATGGGCATCGACAATGAGCAGTAACATCGTTCCCAGGAAAGGTCCAATGGAGACAATGTGTAACCACACCCAGGGTCCACCTAGCCACTCCCATGGGTGTAATGGAGCTGTCACTGGCAACTTTTGCAGTTGCTTACATTGCACACAATGCTTTACTAAACTCTCTATTTCACCATCCATCCCTGCCCACCAAGGATAGCTGCGTGCTATGGTCTTCATTCAGGAAATTCCTGGATGGGCACTGTGTAGTTCAATTAAAAGTGGCTCCCTTCCCTTTGGAGGAACCATCACTCGTGCTCCCCACAATAAGATACCATCCTGGCTGGTTATTTCATGTCTTCTGTTAAAGTACAGTTTCATTTCATCAGATACAGGCTCCTGAGACCAACCATGAAGCACTTGTCCTTGTACCTGAGATAGGACTGGGTCCTGACTTGTCCAATCTCTGATCTGTCGAGCACATACAGGCGAGGAATCGAAGAAATTTAACAGTAAAACAAGCTGCAGTGGAACTGGGACATGCTTATCATTTTCTTATGAAGACAAATGATTAAGGGCATTGGCGTTTGTGATTTGATTGTCAGGCCTATATTCAAAAGTGTATTCGTATGCTGCCAGAATTAAAGCCCATTGTTGTAATCTTGCTGAGGCTATGGGTGGTATATCTTTGTCCTCACTAAACAATCCTAGCAATGGTTTGTGGTCTGAAATGATTGTTAAACTGCAGTGGTGTACGAACTGGTGAAATTCTTTTCCTATCTGTGAGTATCCCTTTTCCAATGTGGTGAGTATTCTAGTTATGTAACCTATTGGCTGCTCTGTGCCACCATCGATCAGATGAGAGAGCACAGCTCCCACTCCGTAGGGAAAATGCGTCAAAAGTCAGGATCAATTCTTCTTTTGTCTGGTCCTAATGCAGTAATAGACTGGACGAGTGCAACAATTGCTTCACCTTTATGAAAGCTTCTTTCTGGGGCGCCTCCCACGACCAACGTTGGTTCTTTTTGAGTAGAGAATGCAGGGGGGGCAACACTGTAGACAAATTGGGTAAGAATCGCCCATAATAGTTGATCATTCCTAGGAATGATTTGAGTTCTGAGGTGTTCTTTAGCACAGGTGCCTCCCTTATGCCTCACTTTCTCCTCAACTGGATGGAGCCCCTGTGAATCTACCCAGTGACCTGAATAGATTACATCCCTCACTTAGAATGTGCATTTTTCTTTTTTTAAATGCACTCCAGCTTGCAAGAAACATTTTAAGACTTCTAAGTTTGCCAAATGCACTTTAAATTGCTGAATCCTGTCACCAATACATCTTCTAAATAGACTACAACCTGGGACAGTCCCTGCAGTGAGCTTTCCATTGATCTCTGAAAGATGGCACATGTGGAGGAGACACTGAATGGCAATTGTGTACATTGTCACAATTAATACCACAAAGGGCTGTACCAAATTATCCAACTCTAGTTGTTGATAAGCATGAATCAGGTCAAGCTTTGTGTACATTGGCCCTCCTGCCAGCTTGGCAGGTCTTCCATTTTTGGAATGGGGTGTCCATCTAGCTTCGCTACTTCATTAACCGTCAGTCTGTAGTCTCCACAAATTCAGATGCTTTGGTCAGGTTTAAGGACAGGGACTATGGATGCTGCTCATTCTAAGAACTGAACAGCTTGTATAACGCACAGTTCCATAGTCTGTTCAGTTCAATGTCAACTTTATCTCACAGGGCACATAATACTGGTCTCACTTTCATGAAGTGAGGGGTTGTTTCTGGATCCACATGAATCTTGCCTGCAGGCCCTGGGTTTTCCCCAGTTTGTCCTTGAAGGTGATGGCATACTTTCGTTGGAGCTCAGGTAGCCCACTTGCTCTCAACTGGAAAATTTCAGCCCATTCTAACTTAATCTCCTTTAATAATTTCACTCCAGGAGACTTGGCCCCTTCACGTGCTATCACCATCACGGGCAGCTTTGCTGACTGGCTTCCATAATGGACAGTTACTCTGCTTATGTCTTTTACCTGAAGGTCTTTACCATATATGTTTTAAGCTTGGCAGCTGTTTGTCCTAAACTTGATGTTCACCATTATTTATATATCTGAAGGTATGTTCCCCAATTACTGTAGTGGAAGCTCCGTGACCATTTCCATTTTAACAGGTTGCTATTTACTTTCACTGTGACAAATATTGGTTCAGTTTTTATAACTTTCAGATTAAACGATTAGTAAATGTCTGAATTTGTTGTTTTGTAGATTTCATTGGGCTTCTTTTATTTATAAGCCTGTTTGAATCTTCCCTCACGCTGCCTCATTATATGTCCAACTCCATGGCAATAGTAGCCTTCAATTTTTTTTAAACTGCCAAATGCTAAAAGACTGATTGTTTCCACCTCTATTAAAATTATTTTTCGATTTCACCGATGTTATTTTTCTTTATTCTTTAGCTAGTGGGGGCTGTTTCCCGCTTCTCAGCAGAGTCTCACTTTCTCACACCTCTTTCAGCTGGTTCAGAATCAGTGCAGAAGAGGCCCTTCGGCCCATCTAGTCTGCACTGACACGTGAGAAACACCTGACCTACCTACCTAATCCCATGTACCAGCACTTGGCCCATAGCCTTGAATGTTATGACGTGCCAAGTGCTCATCCAGGTACTTTTTAAAGGATGTGAGGCAACCCACCTCCACCATCCTCCCAGGCAGCACATTCCAGACCCTCATCACCCTCTGGGTAAAAAAGCTTCTCCTCACATCCCCCCCTAAACCTCCTGCCCCTCACCTTGAACTTATGTCCCCTCATGACTGACCCTTCAACTAAGGGGAACAGCTGCTCCCTATCCACCCTGTCCATGCCCCTCAATCTTCTCTGCTCCAACCAAAATAACCCAAGTCTATCCAACCTCTCTTCATAACTTAAATGTTTCATCCCAGGCAACATCCTGGTGAATCTCCTCTACACCCCCTTCCAGTGCAATCACATCCGTCCTATAATGTGGCGACAAGAACTGCACACAGTAATCCAGCTGTGGCCTCACCAAGGTTCTATACAACTCCAACATGACCTCCCTACTTTTGTAATCTATGCCTCGATTGATAAAGGCAAGTGTCCCATATGCCTTTTTCACCACCCCACTAACATGCCCCGCTGCTTTCAGAGATCTATGGACTCACGCCAAGGTCCCCTTGTTCCTCAGAACTTCCTAGTGTCATGCCGTTCATTGAATACTTCCTTGTCAAGTTACTCCTTCCAAAGTGTATCACCTCACACTTTTCAGGGTTAAATTCCATCTGCCACTTATCTGCCCATTTGACCATCCTGTCTATATCTTCCTGTAGCCCAAGACACTCAACCTCACTGTTAACCACCCGGCTAATCTTTGTCTCATCTGCAAACTTACTAATCCTCCCCCCACATAGTCATCTATGTCGTTTATATAAATGACAAATAATAGGGGACCCAGCACAGATCCCTGTGGTACACCACTGGACACTGGCTTCCAGTCACTAAAGCATCCTTCTGTCATCACCCTCTGTCTCCTACAACTAAGCCAATTTTGAATCCAACTTATCAAATTACCCTGTATTCCATGTGCATTTACCTTCTTTATAAGTCTCCCATGTGGGACCTTGTCAAAGGCTTTGCTGAAATCCATTTAAACTACATCAACTGCACTACCCTCATCTACACACCTGGTCACCTCCACCTGGTTTCCTGCCCCCTGTGAAGGACGGTGCCATTTTGCACATCCTGTATTATTTTGGAATCTCTTACTGTACTTTCCATGGCCAGCGCTATCTCTAGCATCTTCTTGAAATTCAAATTCAGTTCAGACAGTCTTTTCTGAATGGGGTCCTCTTTCACACCACACACTAAACCAGCTCTGAGCATATCGTTCAGAGTCATACCAAACTCACAACGTTCTGTTAACTGCTTCAAATTTGCCTGCGCCACTCTCCTATTGGTCACTACAGATCATGTGATCTTCCTTAACAAGTATTATTCTCAAAGGTAGATTATGCAGCAAATAAAACCATAATTACTACAGTCCCCTAGTTCTAGTCATCCTCTCAGCATCCACCCTGTCAAGTTCCCTCAGGATTTTATATGTTGCAATAAGGTCACCTCTCATTCTTCTAAACTCCAATGAAAACAGGCCCAGCCTATCCAACCTTTCCTCATAAGATATCCCCTTCATCCAGGAATCAGTTGAGTGAACCTTCTCTGAACTACTACAGAACATCAATTCTGTACACTGCACTCTAGGTGTGGTCTGGTCAAAGTCCTGTACAATGGTAGCAAAACTTCCCTGCTTTCATATTCAAGCCTCTTTGCAATAAATGACAACATTCCATGTGTATTCCTAATCCCTTGCTCAACCTGCATTCTAACCTTTTGTGTTCCATGTACCAGGGGACACCCAGGTGCCCCTGTACTGCAGGGTTCTGCAATCTCTCTCCATTTAAATAATATTCTGCATTTCCATTCTTTGTTTGCGGGTAAGTTCACATTTACCCACATTATACTCCATCTGCCATATTTTTGACTGCTCTCTTAACCTATCTACATCCCTTTGCAGACTCTTTATATCCTTTTCACAATTTACTCTCCTACACATCTTTGTGTCATCAGTGAATTTAACAACCAGACTCCACTAGCCATACAAATGGTCCATTTTTCCCTACTCTCGCTTTGTTAGCTAACCAACCCTCTATCCATGCTAATATGTTACTCCTTACAACATGAGCTCTTATTTTGCATAGTAACTTTTTACGTGGCACCTTATGAATTGCTATTTGGAAATCCAACATTCCTCTTTGTCCATGTTGCTTGTTACTTCCTCAAAGAACATAGGAACAAGGAGTGGGAGTAGGCCATTCAGCCCCTCGAGCCTGCTCCACTATTTAATAAGATCATGGCTGATCTGATAGTCACCTGAAAATTGAATCCCACCTACCCCTGATAGCTTATCATCCCGTTGCTTCCCAACTATCTATCCACCTCTGCCTTAAAAATATTTAAAGACTCTGCTTCCACCACCTTTTCAGTAAGAGTTCCAAAGACTCAGTGAAAAAATTCTGCCTCATCTCTGCTTGAAATGGGAAACCCCTTATTTTCAAATTGTGACTCCTAGTTCTAGATTCTAAAACTCAAACAAATCAGTCAAACAATTTTCCTATCACAAAACCATGTTGACTCTGCCCGATTGCATTTTGGTTTTCTAAGTATCCTGCTATAACCTCCTTAATAATAGATTCTAGCATTTACCTATGACAGATGGAAGGCTGATTGGCCTGGTCCTGTCTTTGCCAGAAATATAAGTTCTTCATATGGTTTCCCAGAATCAAGGAAGCTTTGGAATGAAAAAGGTAGCTAATCTGCATTTCTACCTAGGAACAGGATGTGTATATCATGTTACCACAGTGATTCAGGATGGTGCCTTGTGTTGTGGGGTATCTAAAGACACTTGACACAGTCATTTGTGTATAAAACAAGCAACAGTTTATTCAATAAAAGTATGCATACAGGCGAATGCTCTCAGAATGCTTTAAGAGGAAATTCAAAGGCACACTATTTCCACAGTTGTTTATACCATCTGTGTGATACCTCATCATTAACTCACAATGTTCTTTCTTGTACATCTGGTTTGGTATGTCTGTACTTACAGATGAGTTTATAAAATAGTCCGAGAATGACCTGTTGAATGAACGTTGACACAAATGATGCCCACAGTTTGGTGAATCACGAATGTTACCTCATCTATTCTGATGATTTACAGTTGGTGGGCAGGCAAGAAGGCCAAGCAGTCTTTGCACTTTTTGGGAAACCTCATCCACAGGTGGGATGAGGTTTCCAAACAGCAAATAAAAATTTTAAAACTTAATAATATGTCCCTGCTCATGTGACAGAATCACGTGATGCCTCCCTGTGCCTCAGGGAGATTATGAAGTGCGCACTTGCACGCATATGTGAAGTTCGCGCTGGCACCCCCACCCTCCGCACAGGGGGCACTGAGCGCTGTGCTGCTGCTTGCCTTTCCCGCTGGGCAAGCCTAAACTGGCCCACCAGCATGAAATCACTTTCCGGCCCCAACCACGGGTGGCAGTCGGCTTCCCAACCACCCCCACCAAGCCCTCTCGACATGGATGAAATTCTGCCCCATCTCTCAGTTAGAGCTACTGGATCAATCTCCTTTATCTCTGTTTGAATGATTAACTCATCCACCTTGTTACAAATGCCTTTTGCATTTAGATGTTGCCTCTTTAATTTTACCCTTTTATTGTTATTTCCCAGATGGCAATTGTCACCATAACACTGTTGTTAAACTCAGTCTGTTCCTGACACAACCCCCTTTCTTTTTACCTCAGTCACTAATAAACCCATTAAGCCTTAATTGTTTAACTCACCAGGAAGTTAAAGAAATTGGGGCATGTGTGCCTTTGGCATACCATTCCTGAGAATATTATTTATCCCTGCTCAGCTGCTGCTGAAACCCAACCCTTACTCATGTCTTTGTTACCTTCTAAACTAGACTATTCCAATACTCCGCTGGCTGTTTTCCCACATTCTACACTCTGTAAAATTGAAATTCATCCTAAATTCTGCTGCCCATGTCTTTACTCGTAGCAAGTCTCCTTCCCTTATCTGTGCTCACTGACCTACACTGGCTTCCAATCAAATAATGTCTTGACTTTAAAAATTCTCAACCTTATTTTCAAACCTCTACATGGGTCTCACCCCTCCCTATGTCTGTAACCTCCTCCAGTCTCATAACCCTCAGATATCTGCACTCCTCTGAACCTGCCCTCTTGTGCATTCCCAATTTTAATCATTCCCCCTTTGGTTGCCGTGCCTTCAGTTGTCCAGATCCCGAGCTTTGGAATTCCCTCCCTACACGTCTTTGTCTCTTCAACTTGCTTTTCCCCTTTAAGACACTTCTTAAAACCTACCTCTTTGACCGAGATTTTAGTCATTTGACCCAAGGAGCCAGATCTTCCAGTCTCTGCAGGAGGTCCCAATATGCTGACCTACTTGGGAATTGCCCAGGAAGTTTAAGCTTCTGATGGGCAATTCCCCTGCTCCCTGGGGCCCTCCACAAAAGTCTCCAACTTTGTGATAGAGTCAGAGACTTCGGAGAGTTCTGATTTACTTACCTCAATAGTTATCCAGAAAATGTTAGACAGAAAAATTCTAGTCTAACTCCTGGGTGACTACAGAACTGACAACCCCCCTCCCCCCCAACACACTGAACCCCCCCGACTAGCCTCCCGACAATATACCCACCTGTCACTATACCCACCTAGCACTCTACCCACTTACCTCACCCACCATGCCCACTCTACCCAATCCCCTTTTTATCTACTCATCCATTTATTCATTCACCCATTCACACTGGACATTTAAACTTACCTTATGGCAGCTAGTGTTGCAAAAAGTGGGCATGACCTTTCTGCCCTGTTCTTCACTCCCCACTCCACCCCCCACCCCCCAGCACAGCGATGGAGCTCTCTGAGGGACTGCACACTCTGCATTTCTCTGAAGACCCGGTTGAAAACGAGGGGTTGAATCAGAGCAGAGCCAGGCACAGGAGGAGTGGCGATCCAAGGGTGATTGTCACCTGGGGACACATCCAGGCCAACATCTCCATCGCCGTGTCACATGTTGCTTTTACGATGCTCCTGTGAAGTGCCCCAAGATGTTTCATTGCGTCAAAAGCGCTACATAAGTGTAAGTTGTTGTTGTACGATTTGGTTACCTGGACATTGGGCATGGAAAACAAATGGGAATTATCCCGTTTAACATTGAGAGGGGGATTCCCCTTCCCTGGAGATAAAGGGCAGGATTTTCAGGTTGTGGGCGGGGTCCCCGGAGCAGGTGGCAAGTGGTCCACCGCCCACGATCAGCCGCCCGAACGCGATCTCACGCTGGCTGGCCAATTAACAGCAGGGGGTGGTGGGAGAGAGAGCAGGGGGTGGTGGGAGCAGGGGAGTGCGCACTGAGAGCTCCCTGAAGGCAGGGAGCGACCTCACGGAGCTGACGAATTTTAAAATCATAAAAGTTTTTTTAAAATCTGAAAAAAAAGTCACAACAACATGAACAGAATAAAAATTCTGCCCAAAAGTTTATATATTTTTAAAAATTTAATTGTGGAAACCTCATCCTGCCCGTGGGTGAGGTTTGCTGAAAAGAATCAAAAAGGCCGCCTGGCCGATTCTCCCTCCCGCCTGCCAGTTCTAAGGTTGGATCGGCAGCGAAAGATATGTTTGAGTTAATTGGCTAAGGGTCTTAACAGGCCTCTGAACTGTCGCCGGGCGCACTGTGCGCTCGGCGACTGAAATATCGCGCGAACGCGCAATGGCCTTGGGACGCTCGCCTGACCTCATCGCGCTCGATCTTACGGCCCATCGGGTCAGACAGGCGCCTGTTCCGCAGAGCGTAAAACCCTGCCCGGAGAATACTCGCTGCAGTTGAGGGTGAAGCAGAAAGCAACTGCAAGAGCTTCACCCTTTGACCTGCTTTTTTTTCCCCCACCAGCAAAGCCGATATGACCTGGTGGCTGATTTCTGAAGGAAGTTCAAAAGAAATACCCGACTCCGGGAGGAGCAAATCTTTACCAAACGCTTGGTGCGGAACTCTGAATGTGACCCAACAAACAGTGCATCTAAATCATGCTGCACTGGGCTATTTGGCAGTGCACACTCAGAATGGCTACCCACGGGGCATGTTTTGAACTGACTGCTTCATTATTTTTTCCCTATGAATAAATATTTCAAAATAATACTTCCTTCAAACAAAACATTTGCCAATAACAAATGATCGCACTCTGAGATTCATTTAGTTACAGGCCAAGGCAGACAGCTCCATGACAGACTGTGCTGAGTCCGAGTGACAAAGGATAGATTTGTCCTAGAATTCAGCCGAGCCAGAGTCCTCATTTTTGCTTCTGCATTCTGATGCAGGGAGAACGGAGATGAGGTGGGGGGGGGGCCAGGGGGAGGGTGATTAATCCCCAAGAGGATCAGCTACTCTTTATGCAACTGGTCACCTCTTCAATCTCTTGGCTGCAAAGACATGACAGAGATGCCTAATGCAAATTGGGTGATCATTTTGTAACACGTTATTCACTCCATATGTATGATCATCAGCAACTGAGCAGATGTTATTTTAATTCTCTGCCCCACGCCCACTCTGACCTCGCTGTCTTTGGCCTGCCCCCACTGTTGCAATGAAACTCAACAGAAACTGTACCTCTTTGATGAAGCACTTTAAACCCTTCCCAACTCACACAATTGTTAGTGTAGAAGGAGGCCATTCAGCCCATCGTGTCTGTACCGGCTTTCTGAGCATTTTAACTTTGTGTCAATCTCCTGCCTTTTCCCCATAACCCTGCACATTGGATGATTATTTAAACAGAAACAATGCCCTCTTGAATGCCTCAATTGATCCTGCCTCCACCAAACTTCCAGACAGTGCATTCCAAACCCTAACCACTCGCTGTGTGAAAAAGTTCTCACCTCGCATTTGCTTCTTTAGCAAAACACTTTAAAACTCTGCCCTCTGGTTCTCGATCTGTTTATGAGTGGGAACAGTTTCTCCCTATCTACTCTGTCCAGACCCCTCATGATTTTGAAAACTTCTATCAAGTCTCCTCTTAGTCTTCTCCTCTCCAAGGAAAACAGTCCCAATATCTCCAATCTTTCCTTATAACTGAAGTGTCTCATCCCTGGAACCATTCTCATAAACCTCTTCTGCACTTCCTCCAATGGGTTCACATCCTTCCTATAGTGTGGCACCCAGAACTGGGGATAGTAAAGATACAAATCTACATCGCCCTCAAATACTGAACACAATACTCCAACTGAGGCCTAACCAGTGTCCTATATAAGTTCATTATAACCTCCCTGCTCTTGTACTCTATGCCCCTATTAATGAAATCTAGAATAAGTTATGCTTCAGAAGCAGCTCTTTCTACCTGTCCAACCTATCCACGTTGTTACTGTGCCTTTTATTCCATGACCTATAACTTCACTCTCAAGTCTGTTGTGTGGCACCTTTTGGAAGTCCATATACACCACATCAATGGCCTTTCTCTCATCACCCACCTCTGTTACATCTTCAAACACCTCCAGCAAATTAGTTAGACAGGATTTTCCTTTAACAAATCCATGCTGACTCCTACAAATCAATCCACATTTTTACATGTGATTATTAATTCTATCCCAAATAATTGTTTCTGGAAGATTCCCCACCACTGAAGTTAAATTGACTGGTCTGTAATTGCAGGGCAGATGTTTACAGCCTTTTTTGAACAAAGGCATAATGTTTGCAATTCTCCAGTCCTCTGGCACCTCCCCCGAATCCAGGGGGCATTGAAAGATTACAGTCAGTGACCCTGCAATTTCCACCCACAATTCTTTCCATATTCTTGGATGCATCTCACCCAGTCCCAGTCCCTTATCAACTTTAAGCACCAACAGCTGATCCAACACCTCCTCCTTATCAATCTTAAACCCTTCCAGTGACTGAGTTTCCTCCTTTCTCACCATGGTTGGTAAAGTATTCATTTCAACAACTTTAGGTTATATTTGCTCTCAGTTTCTCTAACAGCAGTTGCTGATAATGATTCTGCTCTTGTCAGATTCAGTTCCTGTATGTCCAGCATCTGTTTCTTTACTTGTTCCATCAACACTCCCTTTTCTCTTGCACAATCATCTCTTCTGTCATTTAATCACCGCTGCCTTCAGCCCTTCTCTTTTGTTCTTCTATTTCCCCCACTACATTCCCTGGCTCCGTAGTAAAAACAGTTACATCTCTAACATCTTGCAATTATGTTCATTGACCCCAATATCTATAGAGGTGCACGTTGGGAACAAGGAGATCCTAGGCAGGATCAATTTTTTTCTCCTGGTTCCCTGTTGAACAGCCAACCTGATTGGCAGGCTGATTGATATGCAGATTGATCAGCCGATTGGCTGGGAAGTCTGTGACAATGCCATAGCCACAGAATGGTTAGGTTAGCTGGTAATGGAATAGAGAGTTCCAGGGTGGTGAGAATGGAGAGGTCGAGATGACAGATCTGGGATGGGGAGGGTGGTCGGTGTGGAGTGTGTGGAAGATTGAGGACAGACCAATGGAGAATCAGAGATGAGGGATCAGTGGAGTGGAGATATTGGGGGGGAAAACGTAAAGGTTGGTGAAGATGGAGAGATTGGGAAAATGGAAAGATTGGAGAATAGAAATATGAGGGGGATGGAGAGATCGGGGAGATGGGGGTGGTCAGAGTGGAAAGAAAGGAACAACTTGGAGAAAGGGAAAGATTGAGGGAACAGAGAGATCACATGGGCCAGAGTGATCGAATGGTGAGATTAGGGTGGAGGAGTGAAATTTGGGGGCAGAGATAATGGGTATGGAGAAATCTGAGGGAAGGAGAGATCGGGGTTCAGAATTCATGGCTGTAGGGGCATTTATAGCCATATAGAGGAGGGAGTTTATAGGTTAACTTATTGGGCCTAGAGGAAATATTCTTACTCCTCTTGACCCACAAGAAGTGCTGCAAACTATATACTTAATGGATAAGGCTCTTATTGCCTCATTTTACCTGCCGTTGTTTCCTGAATTGTGACCAACGTGGTTTAAAAATAGCAACTTTGGGGGTAATTTAAATCCCAATATCAGGTGGGCCAGGTCAAATGTTAAAATTTTAGAATCTCAAATCCCGACTCCAGCCCAGCTCCAAACTATTCACTTCTGGATTTAATGGAATTTAGACAGAGATAAGCAGCTGAACTGCTCCCAGGAGGTGGGTTGTCTAGATAAACCTCCTAATGAGGATGGGAGCCCTGCATTTATCTGATTTCTTGAGGGTTTGACCCCAGGTGACCGAGTTTTCCAGGACTTAAGAAACTCAACAGCTAAAGGGAGCTGAGAATAGCTTTGGGGAGGGAGCCAAGTTCCATTTACAGCATGGCTTGTGGGTCAGGAGGAGCAGGAGGGCTTCTCACCACCCCAACTCCCCCCACCAGCCCCAAGCTTACTTCACTCCATGAGATTAGACACCACCCATTCCTGGAATCAGACCTCTCTTCCCCTGACCCCGGGGCAAGGATTGGAACCTCACCCAAGTTCCCCATAGCAGTTGCAGCCTGCTCTGGAGTGCCCCTGCCCAACTTCCAGCCAAGCCCACCATTAATCCTGGCAAAAGAAACCCCACACGATGTGGTGTCAAAACCCGACAGCACGCAAGGAAATCAGACTTCCAAGTTTTCTGACTGAAACTCTGCCCCCATACCGAACAAAACCCACTCTTGTCATTATCCACCCCCTTGTTAAAATGGATGCAAAGCCTCCTTAAAAAGTTTTACTAACCACCCAGCGTCCTGGGAGCGGATTGGTCGCTTGCTTCCATCAAAAACAGGAAGTGGGCGGCTTGTTTTGATTTGGAACATTTTAACACTTTCCACCTGTCTGAAACCCACACATTTTTGGAGTTAAAATTGCACCCATTAACCAACGTTGTTTCCTCTGTACTGATGCCGCCCAGCCTGCTGAAAGTTTCCGCTATTTTCTGTTTTCATTGCTAAAGAGTTTAAAATAAAAGAGCAAAAGCAGCTGTTAAAAGTAAAGGAGACAGAAGTGAAAGTGGGACAACACATCCAGGGTTGGTTTAAAAATCACACAGCACATGAATCGCTTTGCAATGCATCATTTGGTCACTTGCGTAGCGATAATAAAACACAACTTTCATCTCTTCCCCAAGGTTTGCTTTCTTTTGCCTCCCGGAACAAAATGCCTTCAAAAATGCATCTTTCTACTCTCTGCACCATTCTTTATCTCTTTAATAACTCAACCTACCTTGATGGACCTTCTGATCTCAGTGCACCCAAAGTTACACCGTTACACCCCCAATGTGAAGAAGATTTCTGAAGTTATATTGCATTGCTATACCACTGTCCTAGGTGTCACTTATCAGAAGGGGTTGGGAAATGATGCACTACTGGAGCTCTTAATGTTCCAGCTGCACTTAAAGGGGCTACCATGCCTGAAATGGATTGGTCACAGTGCAGAGCGCTACTGGAGCTTTGGAAATATTCTTGAAGAAGTAAAGGAGAGTTTGACTATTCTCTGCTCTCCCCCATAATGGAGGCAGACAGCTCACTTTGTAGGAGGAAGTGGTCACAGTGAATGCTGCAGCCAATAATGCACTGCCAGTGCCAATGATATTTAAACACTCCACATGTCTGCGCATGAGAGATATTCCATGTGAGAACACAAAGTCAATCCCCATGTAGCATTTCTTCCCAACTGGCTCATTTTCTGCTCCTAGTGACTAACTTTCCCACTCTGGGGGCATTTACCTCGAAATCTTCTTGCATCTCTCTTCCACTATAACCATCAACCCCTCCCATCCATGTATCATTATTCATGACCCTGCTACTGGCCTCTAGAATGTTTGCTACCTCATGTACATCTGGTCCACTCAAACCACCATGGTACAAAACCACCCAAGCTTCTCCCATTCGCTCTGGGACCTCCTCCTCTGCCTAGCAACACCTTTCCAACTCACCTACTTCTCAAACAAAATCCTTGGCATGAAATTCCCTCCCAAGCCCCACATTGGAAGTCTTACTGAGATCTTATCCTCGCCCAGTAGCTATTTGTCATCTCTTATTTATGAGCCTTCTACATTTCTATTACCACCAACTTCTCCCTATTCATCTCAACTCCACAATCCTTACCAACTGCCCCTGAGAAAGATCTCAACTGTTTCACAAATTCATTCCCAAACTCTCAGGTCCCTCACCTCTGATTTTCCACCCATTAATTCCCTGTACCGATGAACCTTTTCAACTGCTTTCTCATCTCTGCCATCAATGCCCCCATTCCCATCAGAAAGCTCATCATCTCCCACCCAATTCCCTTGCCTGGCACAGCTTTTATTTTCTCAGCTGCACATCCAAGATGCACAACCTACCCAGTTCCTTCAAGAGCAGCCATTTTCCTTCCCCGCAGAGGCTGGTCAGGATGCAGACTGTGGTATCTCATGGAATGGGTGAGGTCAATAGACAGATGCATTAAAAGGGGAAACTAGATAATTATATAAGGGACAAAGAAATAGAGGGCAGAATTTTCTGCCTGTCGGGGGGGTGGGAGGCCCAACCCAATCTCCAGTGGGCGGGGAGCCAATCCTCACCGAAGAAGTGGGCCTCGCCGCTATTTTACGTGGGCCGGCCAATTAAGGCCCACCCAGCGTGATGTCCGGCGGGAAGCGCTATGAGCTCCCTGTGTGGGCAAGGGGCTGGATTCCCCAAATGCGAGGGTGCGCTCTTTCCCACATGCGCTCGATAGAGCTCACATCTCCCCGAGGCTAAGTGCTGCCTCAGGGAGATCGCTGACAGTTTGAAAAAGATTAAAAAAAGAAAAATCATCAACATGTCCCCCGTGTGCGACAATGTCAGACGAGATGGGACATGTTACCAATTTTCACTAAAACTTTATTAGACTTTTTTTAAACCCTACATGAACCTTCATCCCGCCGCTGGATGAGGTTTCATGTTTTCTCTATTTCCCGCCGGGGCTCCCGGCCGACCCGACAACCTTGAGGTCGGACGGGCGGCTCCTTTAATTGTTTCAATGACCCTGTCGCTGGCCTCAATTGGGCCATTGACAGGTGGGCGGGGCCACAGCTCATTTTCCTGTGGCCCCGCCTTCCTGAAAATTTAAATGGGGCGGGGTGACATCGGGGGTTCCGCCCCCTGCTCACCGACGGCAAAATTCTGCCCAAAGAGTTTTGTTCATGGGAATAGGTGCAGGGGGGTGTGAGGAGTGTGAGGGATGTGAGGGAGCTCATGTGGAGCATAAACACTGGCCTCTGGTAGACGAAGTAATAGACATAGAATGTACAGCACAGAAACAGGCCATTCAACCCAACTGAATTAAATGACATATTTGCTCAAATAGTACAGACCTTTATTTATTTAAAATTCAGAATGGCAAAGTAAAAAACTCTCTCTGCAATGATGCTTTCATCGGTTTTTAAACAAATATGCACCTTTGGTATTATCTGGTAATTAGATAACTATTTGTGGGAGCTTGCTACGTGAAAATTGGCTGCCATGTTCCCTACATTATAACAACGATTGCGCTTCCAAAGTTCTCCTATGCTTGCAAAGCACTTCAAGATGTCCAGTGGTAGTGAAAGGCACTATAGAAATGCAAGCCCTTCTGTTTTCAATTTTAAAAAAAATTGCAGAACTGGAGGGAACGATCGGCCGAGTGGAACAAATTGGATAGCTCTTTCAAGGAGCCGACACATGGCTCGATGGGCTGAACGGCCACCTGTGCTGTAAGAGTCTCTGATTCTATGATAACCGAGCAAGGATTATCTGATGCTATGACATGGCAAGTTGTCTTTCTCATTCTAATTTATTCATTTCTTTCCTAAGGCCAGTTTCTATTTCCAGCTCTCGGAAATACCTGTTTGCCTGTCCTTGTCCTGCCAGCAGCAGCAATGGAAATCAAAGTTGGGCCACGAATCAAGGCACTAATACTATTTAACCACAGCACAGAGGGATTCAAGTTCTGCCCCCAAGAAACGTGCACTAGATGCAAGGAGACAGAAATTTCCCAGTGGTTCTCTCAGACCTTGACTGTTGGAAATTCTGCGCTGAATCCAGAAGCAAAGGAATTCTGGAGCCATTACGGTACCTAGCTATATCGTTTCAACAATGCAAAAGAGTTATAAGTTAATAAGAGAATCTATCTAGGTCTAGGAGCACAGCAGGTAAGATCTTCATTTCACATTAGAGATTGATTGCCTCGTCCTGAAGCAACTCCCTTTCTCATTAAACTCAGCTCACAGCAAGATTGTTTCTAGGGCTGCTGGTAGTGGCCTCTAGCCTATTTGCCCCTTATCCCTGGAGAAGGAATATGTGAAGATTAGGGGTCTTAAAGAGGCCATTCACTGTCAAGAGCGTTTAGATTCTCAGCCACAGATCTTTGATGAACAAGTTTATCATTTGCCAGCCAAATGCCAGTTTATCAGCTTCAAATGAAGACCATATGGCTTAAGCTCTTTAAAACAATAACTTGCATTTATATAGCACCTTTAATATAGTAAAAGATCCAAAGTGTGCTTCACAGAAGGGCTATCAAACAACTTTGACATTGAGCCATACAAGGGAATATTGGAATAGGTGCTCGAAACCTTGGTTAGAGAGTTAGTTTTAAAGGAGGGTCCTAAAGGAGGTTAGAGGTAGATACGTGAAGCGGTTTAGGGAGGGAACATGCTGAGTAGCTGAAAGCCCAGCCACCAATGGTGGAGTGATGACAACTGGGGATGTGCAAGAGGCCAGAATGGGAGAATTGCTGAGATCTCGGAGAGTTGTTGAGCTGGAGGAGGCTATGGAGATGGGGGCAGGCAAGGCCATGGAAGGGTCTGAAAACAAGTCTGAGATTTTTAAAATCAAGATGCCGCTGGATTGGGAGCCAGTGTAGGTCAGTGAGCACAATGGGTGTTGGGAGAATGGGGCTTGGTGTGATTTCGGATATAGGCAGCAGAGCTTTGGATGAGTTTAAGTTTATGGAAGGGCTGGATGATGAGAGACCAGCCAGGAGAGCACTGGAATGGTCAATCCTAGAGGTAACAGGGACATGGAGGAGGGTTTCAGCAGCAGATCAGCTGAGGTGAGGTGAAATTGGGTGATATTATGGAGATGGAAGCAGACAACTGTCTTAATGATGGGTGGATATGTCTCGTCTCAAGGTTAAAAATGACACCAAGATTGCAAACGGCCAAGTTAACGCAGTGTACTACCGCATTAGACAGTGATGCTACAATTAACAACAATCTTCACCCATAATTTCTCAACCCTCCACTATTCCCCAGAGAGCACCAGCACTTCAGGGCTGAGACACGGAACCATGTAAATAGACACTCAGCGGAAACGACAGGTTATTATTAACCTGGGGACCTACATGCTCAGACACTGGATAAGTTTTGAATGCGAACGGCCCAAGTTTTCACACTTCAATTCCCCATAGATTCGAAGACTGAGCAATAACCTTGCTGAGTGTCAGTGGTGGATCTAAGACAACACATACTCATTCAGCATCTGAACGATCATATCGATTAGCAGCCATATCAAGAGCTGATTAAGCCCCTGATACAGGAAAATATTGGCTTTGGGTTAAAGATAAAGCTATGTGGTATAACTCATGTTCCTGCTGTGATCCTGAAACAGTTATTCAGAGGTAAAAAAAACTCCGCTGCTGCTCGGTAATGATATTCACTTTAAAAAAAAGTTACTTCCATGGAGAGAAAACTCTGCAAAGCTTCTCCCACAACTTCAGATACATTGCCAAGTTTTAGAAGGATAATTTCACTCAAAGACATCATCTTATTTTAATCTTTCTAGCCTGTATAGGGAAAATCATCCAGTGACAGGTGCTTGGATAGAATTGATCTATCTGCCTCTAATTACAGACCCAAAGCAGAGAGCTGGGCTTTAAGTCTCCAGTACAGCAGACACTCTCTGAAAATCCTCATCTTTGTGCACCTTTCACGTGGTTTATTTTTACCCAGTCCTCTCCTACTCATTCTTTAGCTGCTTTAGAAAATAGCGTTAGCTTGGCTTCAGTCATGACACAAGATAAATGAGCTCTGGGTCCTCAGTGTCTCAGTATGGCTGCCAGGGGTTTCCAAAATAGCAAACTATTTTTCATAGAGTGATGCGATATGAAATTAGATACAGCAGGCCAGCTAACATTTACTATCACGGGTAGTGCAGTGGGAATACATTTAGTTTTCTACTCTGTGTCAAAGTTACTTCCTAGAATTTACATACAGGCTGTGTTAAGTGTTACGTTCCTGTCGTGAAAATTATTGAATAAAGTTTCTACAGAAATCTGTGGGTACTTTTGCAATCCATTAACCCATTCCAAGTCTGTGATTTTATTTTAAACTTCTGCAGCCAATATAACCCTTCATCCCTTCCCTTCTTAATTTGTCCAACCTGTGCCCACATAATGAGCTTTTTCCCCCAGTTCTGCATTTGCTCATGGCACTGACACCTAGCACATCCCTTTAGTAAATGCAGTCCTACATGAAAAGGCAGACAGTACCTACTTTCTCCTTGAGACTTGCCTCGGCTTGTTTCTTCCCCCAGTGGAGTCTGAATTGCATGTAGCCGAAAAGCAGCTTGCAGGAACTAACTAGAGCACAACTGTTTGCCTCCCTGCTGAATCTGATCAAAGTAACATGGGTGACACATACAACCATCCCACCCCAGCCTTCCCGTTAACCTCACATCACTCCCATGTTTCACTTGGTAATATTTCTGCCCTGATTTGCTAGCAATAAAAGCTAAGAGTGTGGGGAACTGGCACAGTTTTGAGCAGCGAGCTCACACCTACCAGGGATTGAATGAAGGCTTCGATACAGAGATAGAGTAAATTCCTTCAAATAAGTAACATGGATTCCAATTGCCTATTCACAGGAAATGGATAGACCCTCGCATAATGAGGAAACCCCCAACTTTAATCACTTCTGATCTATTAATCAGAAAATAGTTTTTCTGAAACTACCTGCTCTTTGTTAAACCAAAAATTAATTTCTTGTGTGCATAGAAATTTCAGTCACAACAGTGAGACAAATGCTTCCTAGGATCCATTAACTTACATCCATTGACTAGGAATTCTTGGCTGGAACCCTCCAAGAATTCATTCTCTATCCATCCAGAAGTGATCCCTTTATTGAATAATCTTATGCCGCAGGGGGAAAAGGGACCAGTCCTGGGGACTCTTCCTTGCCTGTTCCTTACAGAAAGCAAAACAAGGGGAGAGCCATCATGACTAGATAATCTCAAACCTACACGCCCCTGCACCCCACCATGGCTATGTGATCTCCTGGGAAAAGCAGAAGAACTGAACCATAAGGAAAACCAGCCAATAAAGGAAAAAGTACTCTGGAAAATTCTTCTATTCCCCACATGTAATTAAAGTGAGTTCTGGACATCACACTGACCAGGTTTAATTTATAAAGATGATCACTTTCAGTCAATAGTTGATCCAACTCCCTCTCACAAGCATCAGGAATATGTTAGCAGGACTAGTGCTCAACTCCGTGCATAGGGATGCGAGTATGGCTGGAAAAAGAGATATCTTTCGTCAACGTTTTTCATCTTGCGCTCATCAGGACAATTCGCAAGAATACCAGATGTAAAGCAAGCACCAATTTCTACTGTATGAGAAGAGAGTGCTGATTGCTTGGTAAATGGACTGTGATTGGTGGAGGCATTGCCATGGAGAATTCACCAGTTGATGGTGACTGATTTTCTTCTCACATAATATAAATTGTTGTTCCCTTTATATTTGGTATTCTTGCGAATTGTCCTGATGAGTGCAAGATCAAAAGCTTCCACAAAAAGTCTCTTCTTTCAGTAGTGGGAATATGATTGAGCATTCAGTAGCAATTGGTAATATTCCAGGTAACCAGGGTCTCCTAAGGTCTATAGGTTTACCCACAATTCTCAACCTGTGGCCTAAAATACAGGAGCTTGGCTCTCACTCAGAGGCAATGATAAGGAAGGAGCACCAGCTGTGACCTGAGATGGAGATGAGGGGGTAATTCTGCAGCAAAGAAAAATGCAGTACAGTTGAGTATTGTAGGCTGAGAAAAAACAGATCTACTGGTCAAATAAGGGAATTTCTACACCAGACACATTGCAGGGGAGAGGTCTGGTGGTAAGGTCACTAGAAGAGTAAACCAGAGTCTAGGCTAATGCTCTAAGCTATGGGTTCAAATCCCTGGTGGAATTTAAACTCAAATAATAAATCTGGAATATAAAGCTAGTCTCAGTAACGGTGACCATGAAAATATCTTTGGTTGTTGTAAAAACTCATCTGGTTCATTAATATCCTTTAGGGAGGGAAATCTGCCGTCCTTACCTGGTCTGGCCTACATGTGACTCCAGAGCCACAGTGATGTGGTTGATTCTGAATTGCCCTCTGAAGTGGACAAGCCACTCAGTTCAAGGGCAATAAACACTGGCCTTGTCTGTGATGTGCACATCCCGATGCCTCAAACAGTGCTTGTTGTTGTTGTGGGAGAGGGAGGCTTCACAAAGTTGGCACTGGTTAGTCACCACAGTGTGGGGTTTGGATGCTTGACATGCATTGCCCAAGGAAGTACAAGGCACCAGAAGCCCAGCTAGCTGTCAATAAGTTCCCCCAGTCACCATGCACCCCTTACTCTGTTCACAGAATTGGTTAAGGAGCAGTGGGTTAGGTCTTTGGTTTTATGAAGGGGAGGTCATGTCTCACTAACTTGATCAAGTTTTTCGAGGAAGTGACAAAGATGATTGATGATGGAAGGGCAGTGGATGTTATCTACATGGATTTCAGTAAGGCCTTTGACAAGGTCCTTCATGGCAGACTGATACAGAAGGTAAAGTCGCACGGGATCAGAGGTGAGCTGGCAAGATGGATACAGAATTGGCTTGGTCATAGAAGACAGAGGGTAGCAGTGGAAGGGTGCTTTTCTGAATGGAGAGCTGTGACTAGTGGTGTTCCGCAGGGATCAGTGCTGGGACCTTTGCTGTTTGTAGTATACATAAATGATTTGGAGGAAAATGTATCTGGGCTAATTAGTAAATTTGCAGACGACACTAAGGTTGGAGGAGTTGCAGATAGTGAAGAGGATTGTCAAAGGATACTACAGGATATAGATTGTTTGGAGACTTGGGCGGAGAAATGGCAGATGGAGTTTAATCCGGACAAATGCGAGGTACGTATTTTAGAAGGTCTAATACAGGTAGGAATTATACAGTAAATAGTAGAACCCTTAAGTGCATCGACAGGCAGAGGGATCTGGGTGTACAGGTCCCTGAAAGTGGCAACACAGGTGGATAAGGTAGTCAGGAAGGCATATGGCATGCTTGCCTTCATCGGCAGGGGTATTGAGTATAAAAGCTGGGAAGTCATGCTGCAGCTGTATAGAACCTTGGTTTGGCCACACTTGGAATATTGCATGCAATTCTGGTCACCACATTACCAGAAGAATATGGAGGTGTTGGAGAGGGTGCAGAGGAGGTTTACCAGGATGCTGCCTGGTCTGGAGGTTATTATCATTGAGGAGAGGTTGGAGAAACTCAAATTGTTCTCATTAGAGTGACGGAGATTGAGGGGCGACTTGATAGAAGTTTACAAAATTATGAGTGGGCATGGACAGAGTAGATAGTCAGAAGCTTTTTCCCAGGGTGGAAGAGTCAATTACTAGGGGACATAGATTTAAGGTGAGAGGAGAAAAGTTTAGAGGAGATGTGCGGGGCAAGTTTTTTTTTAATACGCAGAGTGCAGTGAGTGTCTGGAATTCGCTGTCAGAGGAGGTGGTGGAAGCAGGTACGATAGTGGGGTTTAAGAGGCAGCTTGACAAATACATGAATAGGATGGGAATAGAGGGATACGGATTCCGGAAGTGCAAAATGTTTTAGTTTGACAGGCAATATGATCGGCGCAGGCTTGGAGGGCCGAAGGGCCTGTTCCTGTGCTGTACTTTTCTTTGCTCTTCTTTGTCTCACCGCACAGAAAAAGCCAGGAGACAGCACCATCCCAGCTTTACCATCACAATACGTTTCAGCCATGACTCAGTGACTACTGCTCTTCTTCTGAGTCAGAGGGTGGTGGGCTGAAGTTTCATTTCAGACTGAACCACAGAATCCATGAGTGCTCTTTCAGGTGAGATGTTAAACCTCTCAGATGATTTTGAAATCTCCCATGACACTATTTTGAAGAAAAGTTGGGGGCGGGGTGGGGGGGGCATTCTCTGGTGTTCTGGCTAATGTTTATCCCTCAATCAACACAGGACAGAGATTATCTGAACATTTATCTAATCACTATTTGTTTGAGTTTGCTGTGCGAAAATTAGATGGTGAGTTTTCCACATTACAACAGCAGTAACATTTCAAAAAAGTATTTGATTAGCTGTAAAGTGCTTTGGGACTGAGGTTGTGAAGGGTGCTATACAAATGCAATGCAACTGGTTAATTGATATTCTGCAGAAATTGAATGAATTCACATTTGAAATTCAAATCCAGCTCGCAGTTATGTTGCTGAAGTGTGATAATCTGAAGCAAAATTAACAGTCGCTTGGAGAATTAATTAACAGAAGCTAGCACAGATTTGTTCAAGACAAATCATTTTTAACTAACTTGATTGAGTTATTTTGATGAGGCATAGAGAAGATTAATGGGGGTAGTGCAGTTGATGTGGTGTGCATGGACTTCCACAAGGCTTTTGATAAAGTGTCACATTATAGGCTTGCCAGAAAAGTTGAAGTCTATAGAATGAAAGGGATAAAGGAGCAGGGATATGAAGTTGACTGAGTGACAGGAAACAGTAGTGGTGATTGGTTATTTTCCACATTGGAGGAAGATGTACAGTGGAAATCTCCAGGGTGCAGTACAAGGGCCACTTTGTAAACAGAGGCATGGAGTACAAAAACAAGAAAGTTACGATGAACCCTCATAAAACACTGGTTCAGCCTCAACTGGAGTATGGTGTCCAATTCTGGGCACAACACTTCAGTAAGGACGTGAAGGCATGAGAGAGGTTACAGAAAAGATTCACGAGAATGGTTCCACAGGGAGGAGGGACTTCAGTTAGTGGATTGATTGGAGAAGCTGAGGTTGAGGAGAGATAGAAGCGTTCAAAATCTTCAGAGGCCTGGACAGGGTATATAGGAAGAAGCTATTCCCATTGGAAGAAGGGATGGACACCAGAAGACATTGATTTGAGGAGATTGGCAAAAGAAACAGCAGTGACATGAGGAAGAACTTTTTTCTGCAACAAGTGGTTAGGATCTGGACTGTACTGCCTGGGAAGTGTGGTGGGGGGGCAGACACAATTGTGGCTTTTAAAAAAGGTAATTGGATAATGCCTGAAGAGAAAGCATTTGAAGAGCAAGGAGGCAAGGGCAAGAGGCTGGGACTAGCTGAGTTGCTCTTGGAGAGCAGCATGGACATGATGGAACAAATGGTCTCCTTCAGTGCTGTAATTCTATAATTCAACAATCTTATGGTTGTCAGTACATAGCACTGTGATTCGATGGCCCAAAATTTATCACTCAGGAGAAGCCATAAGAACGTGGGAATTGAAAACCTCACAGAAGCAGCAGGCAATCACGGCTCTGTGGCTGGAGCAGGAGGAAAATTTATATTTCACCAAATCATGCTGGAAAAATAACAAAGTATCGTTAAATCAAGATCTAAATGCACCAGTTGAACATCTAATTCAGGGGAGTAAGAGATATACCGTGAGTTGTGAAACTCTAGAACTTGCTGTTCGATTTATGCCACTCTTTGGAAAAACAACATCATGACTTTAGACTCCTTGTTATTGTCAGGATCTCGTGGATTTCCACATTAATTATCCATTAAACTCACCGCAGGAAGTTGCTAATTAAATTCCCATTTAATGATGTAAGAATTGTTCTTGCAATGCTAACCAACATCTCTGGTTCAGAAAGTGAACAATTTAAACTGTGGAGTCTCATGGTTTTAGGCTATGAATTGTTGTTAGGTTTTAAAACATATTTTTTAGAAAAAATAATTTAATTTTCCTTTGTCATTTCTTTTCATCCTCTTAATCTAATCTCTCCTTCTCTTCATTTCTCTTTCTGTAACTGAATGGACTCAGATAATTCCAGGCCTTGATAACACAGAAAACATTTCTCCCTATCTGTCCTCTAGATTTTGCCTATATTTGCCAATTATTTTTGCCAATAATTCTTAATCTATGACCTGGTCTTGTTGATCCACTCACCATAGGGAATAATTTTCCTCTTGTTACTCTACCCAAACCTCTCAACATCTTGAAAACCTCCATTTGGTCACCTCCGAAATCAAAGAGAACAGTCCCAACTCTTCCAACCTCTCCTTATCAACGAAGTGTCTCATCCCAGCTAACATCCATATTTTCATCAGATATTATAGGAGTTCTCCTGCTTCTCCGGTGTAACTACAAAGAAGCAGTTGTGTTCCTGCTGGAGTTATGGGGCAGGGGAGGGGTGGGGGTGGCTAGGCTTGGGGTAGAAGAATGGGTGATCTACTGTGGAATTTAAGAACCTATTAAACTAACTGGTCCTGTAATTTCCTTATATTTCCCTCTTGATTTGCGAAAAGCAGAGCAACCTCCAGTCCTTTGGTTAATGGTTGGAATATAACATCGGGAAGTGGGAAGTTATCCACTTTGGTTGTAAGAATAAGAAAAGCAGAATTTTTTTTTTAAAAAGGCAAGGAACTTTTAAGTGTTGATGTTCAAAGAGACTAGGATGTTCTCACACAAGGAAAGCAGAAAGTTAGCATGCAGGCACAGCAAGCAATTAGGAAGGCAAATGGCATGTTGGCCTTTATTGCAAAGGGATTGGAGTACAAGATTTAAGAAGTCTTGCTAGAGTTGTGTAGGGTTTAGGTGAGACCACATCTGGAGTACTGTGTGCAGTTTTGGTCTCCACATTTAAGAAAGGATAAAGTTACATTGGAGGCGGTGCAGCGAAGGTTCACTAGATGGGTCCCCGGGATGAGGGGGTTGTCCGATGATGAGGTGGTGAGTAAATTGGGTTTATATTCTTTGGAGTTTAGAAGAATGAGGTGATCTCATTGAAACCTACTAAATTCTGAAGGGGTTTGATAGTGTGGACACAGATTGTTTCCACTGATCGGGAGATCTAAAACACGGAGGGCACAATCTCAGGATAAGGGGCCGATCATTTAGGACTGAGATGAGGAGAAATTTCTTCACTCAAAGGGTTGTGAATCTTTGGAATTCTCTACCCCAGAGGGTTGTGGATGTTCCATCCTTGAATACGTTTAAGACTGGGATGGACAGATTATTGGTGCTTTAGGGAATTAAGGGATAAGATTAGGGAGGAGGGGGGGGTTGGGGGAAGGGCAGTTGAAGCTCAAGATCAGCATCTTGTGATCTTTAGCTGGTGGATCAGGCTTGATGGGCCATATGGTCTACTCCTGCTCTTATTGCTAATGACCTTATGTAATGTTTCATTTCCCAGAATTTTTTCCCCTCCCTCAGAATCTTTGGATGTAAACCATCATGTCCTGGTAATCAACAAATCTTTAGTTTGAGGAGGTTATGTTGCCCCATTTCTCTTTAAACGGTAACTAATGGAGTTGCTCCCGTTCTGTCACTGTAATTTAGGATTTCTGCTTTAATTACAGAGGCATAGTGGGATTAACCCTGAGGACATTCCTGCATTAGCTTTCGTTAACTGCTCTACACTCAGCTTTGATATAATCTGCGATGTTCTTTTTAATCATTCTTCGGGTGTGAACGTCACTTGCAAGGGCAGCGTTCATTGCTGGCCCTAATTTCCTTTGAGAAATGTGGTGGCTGAATTCTGAATGTATATATAATCTACCAACCTCTGCCCGTGAGGAACAGGGTGAAGAATAACTCAGGTTATTTCCCAAAAGATCCTTCCAACTTTCCAAGAAAGATGGTAAGTCTGAGCTGATTGAACTGATGCTTGCCAGGTGAAAGGACCATATATCTTTTGTATTGCACCAACAAGTTCCCTCTTCCCCAAAGTCTAAGCATTATGGCCTGGTGTTTCTGCTTGCTTGCACTGTTTTCTCAACACAGTAACTCTTGATGCTAACCAAGCAGGCTATGACAGGAAGCAATTTCCTATGTGCACTCAGCTCGCACTGCATCCACTGGCGCATGTGTGGTTTCTCCCACCGCTGGTACTGTATGACTGACCAAGATTAGGCACCATTTTGTGCCTGGGGTGAAGCTCAATCAAATGAATATGCCTCTGACTTTCAGCAGAGCATAATTTAAGCATTAATATTTTCTTTTAAAGCATGTTGTATAGGTTAGAATGAGGAATTTTCCTACATTTGGAAGTTCTTGACTGCTTGAAGGTAGAAGTGACCATTAAGGCACACATCTTATTTGTGCATTAAAGGCCAGCAATTTTCAGTGTGTTTTAGTACATGGTTAATTTTTGTTTCTCATGGCCGAGGAAGTTTATGAACTGCACCATGTTCAGTTGTACTTTGCCTCTGTATCCTCTGGGGAAAGTGATGGTGTATTGGTATTGCTGGGCTACTAATCTAAAGACCCAGGGTAAAGCTCCAGGAACCCAGGTTCAAATCCCAGGGCAGGTGGTGAAATTTAAATTCAGTAAAAGTCTAATGATGACCATAGAACCCATTGTAAACCTATCTGGTTCAAATGCCCTTTAAGGAAGAAAATGTGCTGTCCTTACTTGGCCTGGCCTACATGTGACTCCAGACCAATGTGGTTGACTCTTAAGTGCCCTCTGAACAAGGGCAATTAAGGATGGGCAATAAATGCTGGCATAGCCACCAATGCCTACATCTTGTAAATTAATTATAAAAAAGCGACCTAACAAATATTTAAGTGAAATTTATGTGGTGCAGAGTGTTTGCATCTAGTCTAATGATCTGTGATGAGATCGACTCACCCAGGGTGACAGCAGGGCCGTTGCAATTGGGCAGTGCACTATGGGAAGAAAAGTGCGAGATTGAGACACGTTCCTTCCTCCCTCAAGTCTTTGCTAGATCAGTGCCAGTTTTGATACAGGAACTGCGCCCTCTGCAGTTGTAGCATCACCAAACGCAACCCTCTTTCCAATGCACTTTGCCTAGAAGTTGGCCAAATTCACACAAAAATATCATAGCACATCAAGCGCGGGTTACATTCAATGCAAATCGAGTTTCTGCTAAATTTTGCAGCTGTTTGAAAAAAAAAACCCTCACTGGAAACTGGCCTTGCCTATCCTTCTGTGTTCAGTTGAATTTGGGGATTTTGAAGGACTCAGTGCCAATGGTGGTCGATGAGTAGAGCTATATTGGCATGGGGCGGAATTTTACAGTCCTGTTGCAGCGGGGGGGGGAGGGGGGGGGGTGGCGGAGCTGTAAAATGTGGCGAACCAATCAATAAGTCCATTGACTTCAGTGGGGCCAGAAAATCCGGTTGGTGGAAGGGGCCATAAAATTTTGCCCATGGAGTTCTGGATGAATTGAAGTTAACGGAGGGTGCAGCTTCAGAGACTGGTGAGGAATGCTTTCAAAATATCAAGTCGAGAAGGTACAACGCATTAGTGAGAGGCTGTGGGACTGAGAAAGGGACCAGAACATGGGGGCTGCTGGCAGGCTGTATGGTTTGAGCCTCATCTTGAACAGGACATTGAGGTTACACATCTTTTAAGTTAAACTTGAGAGGGCATTCAGAGAGGGAGGCATTGCATCAAGGCAAAGGTGGAGTTTCTGAACAAACTCTGTCAATGTTGAGCTATAGCAAGTTCCCACTCATCCATGAGTTGATATTGTACAGGCAGACGGGAGCCTGTAAAGTGATGGAAATGGTAAGAGAGGTTAGATCTGGGTGTTGCTGTTGTAATTATGAAAACTGATTTTGTGCTTACAGACGATGTTCCATAGTGGTAAGACGTAGATGAGGAATGGAGGAGACTAAAGGATGAAACACTGGGAAATGTCAGAGCTGACCATTAGGAAATAAGAGACGAGACACCACTGTACAAGGCACTGGAGCAATGGGACCACCCATGGGCACTGCCACATAGACGGATCACGTGGTATAGAGACGATGGAGGAGGATGGAGATGCTGTGACGAGTTTGAGGGGAACCAGGAAGGATAATGCACTCTCCATAATCTCACATATCTTTGATGACTTTGGCCAATGTAGCTTCGGTCCTAAGGGAGGGATGGAAGAGAGCCTAAAGTGGCTTTGAACACAGACTGACAGAGTTGGGTGATAATGACATATTCTAGAACATTGGAGAGGAAGGGGCGATTGGAGTTGAAGAAGATGGAGAGGTCAAAGATGAGCACATTTAACAATAGGAATATTACAGTACTTTCAAAATAGAACAAGAGTACTTGAGTAGAGAAGACAGTCTACAATGTTAAGCATTGGACCATGGAGAGCAGATGGAACGGTGAAAATCTAAGTAAGAAGGAAGTTGAGGGATCATGAAGAGTGAATCAAGGAGAGAGGATTCTGGTGGGATGTGGGATAGAGAGGTTACTGAATGTTGTGCAATTGGAACAAGGCGAGCTTGAGCTGAGGGCTGAGGTCTGAGGCAACTGGCTGTCCTTAAATATCTCATACTGGGCAGGGGGGAGCCAATAACAAGGAGATCACGGACTTACATAGATTAGGAGTCGGCCATTTAGCACCTCAAGCCAGCTCTGCTATTTGAAGAGGTCAGACCTTGTGATTAGCGGCGATGCTATGCCCACCCCCTGCTGGCGATGGGGGTCATTGCGCGCTTGCCTTTTTGCATTCTTCCAGCTGGGAGTTCTGAACTCAGCTGGAAAACCAAAGCCTTCACACAGCAAACCAGTAGGAAACTGGAGAAGGGGAGCAGCACGGAAGATATGCCTCTTTTTATGGCTTTTGCTTCTGCGTTCAGGTAAGTTTTTAAAAATGTCTCAAGATTTTCAGTGGGATGAGCTGGTGAACGAGTGAGTGAATTGGTGAGTGTGTGAGTGAATGAGTGATTTACTGAGTGAGTTGGTGAACGAATTAGTAAATGAATGAGAGAATCTGAATGAGGGATGAGATGGGAGTGGCTGGTCGGGTGAAAGGCAGGTCGTCAGGTTGGGGGTATGTGTGGGGGATAGGTGATTGGGTTGCACTGTTAATCACTGAGTCACACTAGAGATTAAACAGTGTAACGGTTCTGGGATAAGTATCTGGGTAAGGTGTGCATATCAACACTGAGATCACTATAAGAGACATTCACGGAGGGGTTCCAGCAACACAACTCAGCCCATTGGAGATCTCATCTCCCCAAGCAACAATGAGCATGTTAGGATTTCCTCAGTGTCCCGACATTCACCAGCAGCGTAGGTTCAGTACTTCACTGCTCCCAATAATGGACATCTAGACCCATGGGCTGACCTGTGACCTATAGCCCTAACTCTAACCCTAACTCCATATACCCTCCTTTGCTTCATATCCCTTGATGTCTTTGGTTAAGAAAAAACTTGGAATCTCAGGTTCCAAAACAAAAAAAGAGTAATTGACCTAGCATCAGTTTCCACTTTTGTGCAGAATTTCACTCCTGAAAGGTCTGTCTCTAGTTTTTGGATTTCGTCCCCTTGTCCCAGACTCCCCAACAAGCAGAAATAGCTTCTATCCATTCACTAATTGTCCCCCTTCTCAATTTAATCTTTCCAATAATTAGATACATTGCACTTCCTGCAAGACCAATATATCCTTTCTAAGGTGCCGTGCCAAGGAACTCCAGACGTGGTCTAACCAGGGCTTTGGGAAACTGAAGCATGACTTCTACCCTCTTGTATTTGAGTCCTCTTGATATAGAATCACAGAATCACAGTGCAGAAGAGGCCCTTCGGCCCATCAAGTCTGCACCGACACATGAGAAACACCTGACCTACCTAACCCCATTAACCAGCACTTGGCCAATAGCCTTGAATGTTATGACGTGCCAAGTGCTCATCCAGGTACTTTTTAAAGGATGTGAGGCAACCCGCCTCCACCACCCTCCCAGGCAGCGCATTCCAGACCCTCACCACCCTCTGGGTAAAAAAGTTTTTCCTCACATCCCCCCTAAACCTCCTGCCCCTCACCTTGAACTTATGTCCCCTCATGACTGACCCTTCAACTAAGGGGAACAGCTGCTCCCTATCCACCCTGTCCATGCCCCTCAATCTTGTACACCTCGATCAGGTCGCCCCTCGAGTCTTCTCTGCTCCAACCAAAACAACCCAAGTCTATCCAACCTCTCTTCATAAATGTTTCATCCCAGGCAATATCCTGGTGAATCTCCTCTGCACCCCCTCCAGTGCAATCACATCCTTCCTATAATGTGGCGACCAGAACTGCACGCAGTAATCCAGCTGTGGCCTCACCAAGGTTCTATACAACTCCAACATGACTTCCCTACTTTTGTAATCAATGCGTCGATTGATAAAGGCAAGTGCCCCATATGCCTTTTTCACCACCCCACTAACATGCCCCTCTGCATTCAGAGATCTATGGACACACACTCCAAGGTCCCTTTGTTCCTCAGAACTTCCTAGTGTCATGCCATTCATTGAATACTTCCTTGTCAAATTACTCCTTCCAAAGTGTATCACCTCACACTTTTCAGGGTTAAATTCCATCTGCCATTTATCTGCCCATTTGACCATCCCGTCCATATCTTCCTGTAGCCCAAGACACTCAACCTCACTGTTAACCACCCGTCCAATCTGTGTGTCATCCACAAACTTACTAATCCTACCCCCCCCCCCCAGAGTCGTCTTTGTCTTTTATATAAATAACAAATAATAGGGGACCCAGCACAGATCCCTGTGGTACACCACTGGACAATGGCTTCCAGTCACTAAAGCAGCTTTCTGTCATCACCCTCTGCCTCCTACAACTAAGCCAATTTTGAATCCACCTTATCAAATGACCCTGTATCCCATATGCCTTTACCTTCTTTATAAGTCTCCCATGTGGGACCTTGTCAAAGGCTTTGCTGAAATCCATATAAACTACATCAACTGCACTACCCTCATCTACACACCTGGTCACCTCCTCAAAAACTTCAATCAAATTTGTTAGGCATGACCTCCCTCTGACAAAGCCATGCTGACTATCGCTGATCAAACCTTGTCTCTCCAAGTGGAGATAGATTCTGTCCTTCAGAACTTTCTCCAATAGTTTCCCTACCACTGACGTGAGACTCACAGGCCTGTAGTTCCTTGGCTTATCTCTACAACCCTTCTTAAATAGCGGAACTACATTAGCTGTTCTCTAGTCCTCTGGCACCTCCCCCGTGGCCAGAGAGGAATTAAAAATTTGGGTCAGAGCCCCTGCGATCTCCTCCCTTGCCTCCCTCAGCAGTCTGGGACACAAATCATCCAGAATTGGAGATTTGTCCACTGTTAAGCCTGCCAACACCCCCAATACCTTGTCCCTTTCTATATCAATTTGTTCAAGAACCTCACAGTCTCTATCCCTGAGTTTGATACCTTCATCCTCATTCTCTTGGGTGAAGATGGATGTGAAGTATTCATTCAACACTGTAGCGATGTCCTCTGGCTCCACCCATAGATTACCCCCTTGGTCCCTTATGGACCCTACTCTTTCCCTGGTTATCCTCTTCCCATTGATATTCTTATAGAATATCTTGGGATTTTCCCTACTTTTACCAGTCAGAGCTTTCTCATTTCCCTATTTGCTCTCCAAATTGTTTTCTTAAGCTCCATCCTGCACTGTCTGTACTCCACTAATGCCTCTGCTGATTTGCTCCCCTTGTACCAGTTGAAAGCCTCTTCCTTCTCATCGTAACCTGAATATCTCTGGTCATCCATGGTTCTCTGGGCTTGTTACTCATTCCTATCACCCTAGAGGGAACATGTTGAGTCTGTACCCTCCCCATTTCCTATTTGAATGCCCCCCACTGTTCCTCTGTAGATTTCCCCACAAGTAACTGTTCCCACTCTACCTTGGCCAGATCCTGCCTTATTTTACTAAAATCCACTCTCCCCCAATCCAAAACATTTTTTTGCAACTTGTCGATTTCTTTGTCCATAACAAACTTAAACTGTACCATGTTGTGGTCACTATCACTAAAATGCTGTCCCATCACCACCTCAGCCACCTGTCCAGCTTCATTCCCCAGAATTCGGTCCAGCACTGCGTTGTGCCTTGTTGGACCCTCTACATATTGACCTAAAAAGTTCTCCTTTTTTCAAGAAATCCATTCCATCCAAGCCCTTAACACTATGTCTATCCCAATTAATGTTGGGAAAGTTGAAATCGGCTAATATAATTTCCCTATTGTTATTGTTTTTACACACCTCTGCAAATTGTGCACATATTTGCTCCTTAATTTCCCACTGACTATCTGGGGGTCTATAATAAACACCTAACAATGTGGCTGCGTCTTTTTTTTTATTCCTAAACTCTACTCACAAAACTTCATTCGATGTCCCCTCCAAGATATCATCTCTCCTTACTGCAGTAACTGACTCCTTAACTAATAATGCAATGCTCCTCCTCTTTTACCCCCTTCCCTGTCTCGCCTGAAGATTCTATATCCTGGAATGTTGAGCTGCCAATTCCGCTCCTCCCTCAACCACATCTGTGATGGCTACTGTATCACAATTCCACTTGTCAATCCTCACCCTTAACTCATCTGTTTTACCTGTAATATTCCTGGCATTAAAGTAGAGGCCATCCAGCCTTGCCTTACTCCCTTGAAACTTAATGCAGCTGTACTCCCTCTGACTTGATTGTTTTACTGTATTATGATGTTTCACTATTCTGCTAACATTCTGTGTCCCCTCCCCCTGCCGAATTATTTTAATCTCCTCCCAACAGCACTAGCAAACCCGCCCGCAAGGATGTTAGTCCCGCTCTGGTTCAGATGTAGACCTTCCTGCTTGTACAGGTCCCACCTTCCCCAGAAACGATCCCAGTGATCCAGGAATCTAAAACCCTCCCTCCTGCACCAACTCTTAAGCCACGTATTCATCTGTGCTATTCCCCTATTTCTGAGCTCGCTATCATGTGGCACTGGGAGTAATCTAGAGATTACAACCTGAGAAGTCTTGCTTTTTAGTCCACTGCCTAACTCCCTGAATTCCGGATTCTTTGATATAAAATAAAGCGTTCCTTCCATTCACCTTTTTGATAATGTTCCCACTCTGTTCATGACATTTTAACGATCCATGTACCTGAATGCTCATGTTTCTCTATACATCCATTGTTACAGGCCGTTCACCATTTATTCCAAACTGGATGACCTTGTATCTGCTGCCATTAAAATTCATTTGCCAAGTTTTACACACTCATTTAATCTATCAATATCTTTTTTCAATTTTATGCTTATATCTACACTGCTTACAAAATTGCCTATCTTTGTGCAGACTTATCCAATAGCGCTTTGTAAATATTCAAAATTGATTAAAAATAAGATCACACATCTTTAATTAAAGCTGTATAAAGCAATAGCAATTTTTTAAAAACTCTAATCCAATTACATCAAAATCTTTTGAAGAGTTCAAATTGATTTTCTATCAAAGCACCATAACTTCAAGGCTGAAGCTTATCTTTTCTAAAGCAAACAGTTTCGTGATTTTCAAAACGCACAGACAAATGTTAGTCAAAATAAACAACAGAAAATTAATTAAAAAATGTAATTTAAAGCTTTTCCCAATTCTGGGTGTACAATTTTAAACTGAAATGAAAATAATCAATTACAAGCACTCTATTGTTCAATTTAGAAACCTTGATGAAAGGTCATCGTTCTGAAACATTAACTCTGTTTCTCTCTCCACTGATGCTGTCAGACCTGCTGAGTATTTCCAGCATTTTCTGTTTTTTTATTTCAGGTTTCCAACGTCTACAGTATATTGCTTTTGTATTGGAATTATTATTCCCTATAATGGGTAGGAATATTTATGTGTTACTCCCCAAATACGAGATCAAAAACTCTGGAAACACCTTTTATAAATATGAACAAAACGTTAAAATACTTTCTTTCACATAGCAACTCTATTCCTTTAATTTGGCTATGGGCTTTTTCCACCTACTTTTAATTTTCCAAACCTTATGTTAGATATCAAGTGACCAACCTTTGACGGCTCTGTTAGCCGCCGTCTGCGCGGTCGGCTCTGTTAGCCGCCGTCTGCGCGGTCGGCTCTGTTAGCCGCCGTCTGCGCGGTCGGCTCTGTTAGCCGCCGTCTGCGCGGTCGGCTCTGTTAGCCGCCGTCTGCGCGGTCGGCTCTGTTAGCCGCCGTCTGCGCGGTCGGCTCTGTTAGCCGCCGTCTGCGCGGTCGGCTCTGTTAGCCGCCATCTGCGCGGTCGGCTCTGTTAGCCGCCGTCTGCGCGGTCGGCTCTGTTAGCCGCCGTCTGCGCGGTCGGCTCTGTTAGCCGCCGTCTGCGCGGTCGGCTCTGTTAGCCGCCGTCTGCGCGGTCGGCTCTGTTAGCCGCCGTCTGCGCGGTCGGCTCTGTTAGCCGCCGTCTGCGCGGTCGGCTCTGTTAGCCGCCGTCTGCGCGGTCGGCTCTGTTAGCCGCCGTCTGCGCGGTCGGCTCTGTTAGCCGCCGTCTGCGCGGTCGGCTCTGTTAGCCGCCGTCTGCGCGGTCGGCTCTGTTAGCCGCCGTCTGCGCGGTCGGCTCTGTTAGCCGCCGTCTGCGCGGTCGGCTCTGTTAGCCGCCGTCTGCGCGGTCGGCTCTGTTAGCCGCCGTCTGCGCGGTCGGCTCTGTTAGCCGCCGTCTGCGCGGTCGGCTCTGTTAGCCGCCGTCTGCGCGGTCGGCTCTGTTAGCCGCCGTCTGCGCGGTCGGCTCTGTTAGCCGCCGTCTGCGCGGTCGGCTCTGTTAGCCGCTATGTAGACCAATATAAAAGCAAAATACTGCGGATGCTGGAAATTGGAAACAAAAACAAAAAGTGCTGGAAAAACTCAGCAAGTCTGACAGCATCTGTGGGGAGAAAGACAGAGTTAACGTTTCAAGTCCGTGCAACTCTTCAGAGCTAAAGAGAAGTAAAAGTGGCGAAATATACATTGGTTAAGTGGGTGTGGAACAGGTGAAGCTGGATAGAGGGCCAGTCATAGGTGGAGGCAAAGAAGAGATTGCAAAAAATGTCATGAATAACAGATCAAAGGGGTGTTGATGGTGGTGATACTGGCTAAAGGAGGTGCTAACGGTGACATTTCTGGTCAGCAAGCGTGGGGGTGGGGCCCTCTTGCTGATATGTAAAATGAAATGGGTGATGTTGGGCACGCGTCTCAATGTCATTTAGATTTTCAGTTCGGCAGGCACGTAGCCAAATCGGCTGTGCACCCGCCGAACTGTCAGAGGCCTATTAAGGCCATTTAAATAGCCATTAACTCAATTAAATAAGCTGCCCATCCAGCCTTAATGTTGGAGGGCAGGCGAAGAGCCCTGGCGGCCTTCACATTTTTCATGAAACCTCATCCACGGGCGGGATGAGGTTTCTTGAAGGTTTTTAAAATGTAATCAAAATTTAAAAATAATTCTTTGACATGTCCCAGCTCATGTGAGTGTCACATGAGGAGACATGTTTCAAACGATTTTCCTTCCCTTATTTAAACTTACACATGTCAAACTGATCACGCTGAGGCACCTCCCTGCCTCGAAGATCTCTGCGCTCTTTCACACACATGTGCAAAAGAACACAGGGAACCACTCAGAATCCCTCCTCTGCCCACACAGGGAGCCCAGTGCTTCCGGGTGCACATCACACCAATTAAGGCCCATAAAGTGGCGATGTATCCCAGATCAGGTTCGTACCCGCCTACGCACAACCTGCCCCCCCGCCCAGATGGGGGGAAAATTTTTCCTGAGTCGGAAATAGAACGAGCACATGACAGATGACCTCAGTTGGGGTAGGGTGGAGGGGACAATGTGGGGAGAAAAGCTTTAACAAGAAACATTGTCTCTTTCTTTCAGGTGCAAAGGAACGCCAGCTCCAACAACTCATCGACACCAACACCCATCCATGATCCTCCACCCCTGCCCGTCCCTCTGTCCCCACCCCGTCTTCCAATCCCAGCCCCAGCCGTGTATTCACTATACCCCCTGACCTTCCCCTCTCCAATGCTGAACGTTCAGTGCTCAGCAAAGGACTCAGTTTCATACCCTTGCGCCCTCACCTCAATGAATTTTGGGTTCAGCATAATGCTGAACTCTTCTTCCGCCATCTTTGTCTCCGTGCTCACTTCTTTGAGCAAGAGTCCTCTCCCCGTTCAAAGGATCCTTTTACCCACCTCCAATATTCTCCCTCCACCTGGACCCCTCCCTCTGGATTCTTACCTTCTCTTGATCTTTTCTTTGAGAAATGTGGACGTGACATCAGCCATCTCAATTTCTCTGCTCCTCTCACCCATCCTAATCTGTCTCTCTCTGAACTTACTGCACTCCATTCTCTCAGATCCAACCTTGACATTGTCATCAAACCCGCTGACAAGGGTGGTGCTGTTGTTGTCTGGCACACTGACCTCTACCTCACGGAGGCTGAGCGTCAACTCTCACACACTTCCTCCTACCTCCCCCTGGACCATGACCCCACCACTGAACATCAAGCCATTGTTTGCAGGGCTGTCACTGACCTCATCTCCTCTGGAGATCGTCCCTCCACAGCTTCCAACCTCAGTCTCCCAACCTCAGACGGCCCGCTTCTATCTTCTCCCGAAAATCCACAGACAGGACTGTCCCAATAGACAGTTCATCTCAGCCTGTTCCTGCCCCATAGAACTCATTTCTTCCTATCTTGACTCCATTCTCTCTCCCCTTGTCCAGTCTCTTCCCACCTACATCTGTGATTCCTCTGACACCCTACATCATATCAACAATCTCCAGTTCCCTGACTCCAACCACCTCCTCTTCACCATGGACATCTAATCCCTCTATATCTCCATCCCCCACCAGGATGGCTGGAGGGCTCTCCACCTCCTCCTTGAGCAGAGGTCCAAACAATCCCCATCCACCACCATACTGAACTTGCTCCTCTCACCCACTAACCTGTCTCCTTCTGAGCTCACCACACTCTCAGGTCAAACACTGACACTGCCACTTCTCTTGCAGGAATGCCAACCTTGAAGAAGTACAGTTCTGTTGCCCGCTATCCACACCATTCATCCTGTTGGCCACTATCTCCTCAAATAATTTTTGAGCTACTATCCACTGTTAGTTGATTAGCCACTATCTACATGGTTATTTCTATTAGCCACAATCTACACCATCAGTTTTCTGAGCCACTATCTACACAGTTAATTCTGTTAGCAACTATCTTTTAGTCACAATAAGAGGTTGTGGTGGAAGAATTAATGCAGGCAGGCCTTTTGGCTAAAGCTGGTTTATTGCCAAGACAACTCCCCAGTGCCACTAACTTCCTAATAGCTTCCACACAGTGTTCCAGCTGTATCTTTTTATTCTATTCAGTTGGGATAATTAATGCCCATCACCTGTTTAACAAGCAATTGGTTTTAACAAGATGATTGCCATATTAACAGAATCCCCTCTTTTCTAAACTAAAAAACCTTTAACTTTTTTTTTAAAACAAACAGAAGGAAATAATGTCACGTATTATATATATATATATCATTATAAGACACCTCTCTTCCAACGCGTTTAATAATTTTTTACTATTAAAAAATAATAATTTTCCTTTTGTAAACAGTCTGATAGTTGGTGACTTGCATCAACCCATTTTATCTTTGAGATCCCTTTTCTTTCTAACATCTCCTTTATGCCGGCTAGATCTATTCGTAGTCTTTTATCCATGACCTGTTTCATGGAATGATCATTGTCCCAAAGAGACCGGTTATCAGCGTAACATTCTATGGGCAAACTTTTTTCACATTATCCAATATACTGACAGAAATATTATATAAGGGGCAAGTAAACCCCCATATCTAATGCTTTTACCAAGGCCAGTGTTTCAGCAGCTGAGGCGCTTTTCACCACCCTTTTTATTTTCTTAGCCTCCCAAGCCAGTGGGCAACATTTATCATTCTTTCCCACCAAGAATATGATAAACCCTGCTATGCTAGAGTACCCATCTGGAAGATTGGTCATTTTTAACGATGCTTCACATGCCAATCTCATATCTTCTGGATCACCCAAGGCTGGAAACTTGAGCACACATCTCTCAGAATTTAAAAAAATTAAGTGTTTTATTTGCTCTCAGAACTTGCTCAACTGTAGCATGTTTCATCATGGTACTCAGCCGCAACACATCATAACCAGTGTCAGCCCTAGCCTGAGTGTACAACCAGTTCAACTGCCCGATCAAACTTCTTGACTGTTCCGTTTCTTCCTTAGTAACAGGATCCTCTTTTTCTGAGGATCTACCATGACTTATTGGATATGATTAACATTTTCTAGATAAGATTGTTGACTCAACGTCACTCCTAACTTGCTCTGCTTAATGTCTAAACCTATGTATTTAAAAGCCCCTGAAGCCTGACTTCTGACCTTGAATTCCTTCTTTATCTTCTCGATTACCATTGTTCAAATTCTACAGAGCCTCCCCACAGGAAATCATCAACATGCATAATAAAGATTCCAGCTAGTTTCTCCTTATGGTACCAGTAGAACATCTGCCTTTAACTGAATGCAACCCGTTTTCAACAGGACAGACTCACGCATCATTCACTCCATAAACACATTTGTTCAATTTTCATAGCTTTCCTTCTACATCCCTGGCTTCTTTGGGTAGTTTCAAAAAAAAAAACTTCCCTTTGAAACTTCTCCCCCTGTAAAAACTCAGCCTTTATACTAATCGATTTGCACTCCCAGGAATAGAATGCCAAAATAGCTAAAAAAAAATCTTCAAACTCGCAGTAGGCGAGTCCACTCGGACATCCTGACCCCCTAGTCTCTCTTCAAAGCCTTAGGCCACTAATCTCGCTTTGGCTATATATGTGCCGCCTGGGAGTAACTTTTCTGTCCATATCCATCTGTGATTTAAAGCTGGCTGTCTTCTGTCAGGTATTTCAGAATATACCCCAAATTCCTTCCAACTTTCTAATCTTTCAGTTTGGCTTCCTTTATCAGTTTATTTTCCAATTTGTTAGCAGCTACTAGAATCTCTCGGTTATAAGGGCTTCTACTCTTATTGAGGTTCCTAGCTTGTTCTTTACTCCTCATTCTTGTTATGCTACAGTCCACTCACATTCCTCTCTCTTTCTGGGCTACTACTATATGATCTTTCTCCCGTGCGAGCAGAATAAATGTTCGCAAATCCGTGATTTTTTTTCTAGGGCCATGACCACTTTCAGAACTCATACTGTGCTTTCTGGGTTTCCAAATCTTTACCTCGGTTTTCCAGTCGATAGGTCTTGTCTCCTGTCCTTCATCCTGCACATTTAGCCACGTATTGTATTTACCAGTGGCCTTTCCTCCTCTCCCTATGATGGTGGCATCCATCCACATACTTGTCCCTTCTGACATGTATGTTACCTTTGTTCCTACTTTGGGTAGTTGCCCTTTTGGATGAATAGCATTATCTTGTACCTCAATGTTACTTTGTTCATAGTCAGTCAACCCTGTATCTGTCACCGTCTGCTCCTCATAACTACCCAGTGTGTGTATGTGAAGTGCATGGTGCCTCCTCGTGTTCTATGCTCTGTTCAGAACCTATAAAAAGGTAAAGTCAGTACCAATTAACCATAAAGAATGTACCCTAACAGTTTGATTGCCGTGTTGCACAACCACTACTTTCCCATCACTCCCTATTACCTTGTCAGGTCCTTTCCACTCTTTCTGGCCTTCCCTTTTATAATATAACATGTCTCCTTTCTAAACCGCATTCCCGATAGTCTTATACGGTGCCCTAGGGCCCGCTGAATTTTATCCGAAACCTCAGCTTTAATGAAAGCTTTTCTGCCCACATGCAAAGCATTCAAATGAGCAGAAAAGGTGGAGCTAATACTAGTCCCTTCTAGAGCAGGGGAAGCATCTGACAACACCGAAGGCAACTTTGAATTTCTTCTGTACATTAACTGGGAGGGACTGTACCCTCCCCCCCACCCAACCATTCGAAGAGAGTTCTTTGCATGCACCACCCATGCCAGTGCTGTTTGCAATTTACAATCTGGTTATCAGCTAATATTTTATGTAACGTGGCATCTATTACTGCATGGTTTCTTTCACAAAGACCATTTCTAAATGGAATCTCAGCTGCAGTGGGCATAACTATGATGTTTAAAATATTGCACATATCCTGAAATTCTTCATCAGTAAATTCCCCACCATTAGCTGTGAGGAACTTCGTTGGTATCCCTATTTCTCCATGACCTTATCAACAATGGTTCTTTTGTCTTTACTATGTATCACAGTGGATAGGCTAAATCTGATTGCCATATCTATGAATAGTAAAAAAAAAACCCTATCCTTGTCCCAAACTTTTAAGTCCATTGCCACCATGTTGTTAAACTCCCTGGCTAGTGGCAAGCTCACAATTGGACGTGGTGATATCTTGCAATATTTAAAGGTAAATTTCACACTGGGCAGTGATTTGTTCAATAAGGTCATCATATACTTTATCAACCACTCCTGCATCTCAAAGCAAAGTCTTCAGTTTCTGTGGCGTCAGATGTGCAAACTGCCTATGTAATTTCCAAGTGGTCTTCTTTTTATCCACCAAATTCTTATTCTCAGCAGTTAACAAAATTTCATGTATTTTTTTGATGAGAAATCCCTGGCTTCCATAGTGGCAAGCAGTAATGGCCTGACCAAGTAAAATGTAGATCCACATTTTTTCCAACTACAACTGCTCTATCATTCTTCATATCTATGTCATCTGAGCCTTCTTCATCACAGAGCAACTGAACAATAGCAGTATCTCACTAGAAACCACATCAGTACTGATAAACAGATTGATCCCTGCTATCTTACAAGGGAGAACCACCATTTTGCGGATGCTAATGTATTGTCATCTCCAAACCTGAAGCAGGTAGAGGTTTCACACTCCTTGACCTCCCACCGGTCTGCCTCATTGAGCGACTCCAGATAGCAGTCAAGCCAGTCCATGCCACACACCATAGGAGTGCAACCACTGTCCAGAACTGCACAGTTGAAGGAATCTACCATCAAGATACTCATCACCGGATTCAAACTCTCAGTGATCAATACAATTCCATCATGGCAGTCACCATCATTGTCAATTTCAGATGAATCCATCTCGTGGGTCACTTCAAAAACACGATTGCTTCGCTGTGGGCAGTTCATTGCATAATGGCACAGGGAATCACACCAAAAACACTGATTAACCATTCCCTATGTATTTTTGGGGTTTAAACACCTACAGTCACCATCCCAGACACCCTTTTTGTCCCGACTCTCAAATTGGCTCAGGTTACGACCATTTTCAGACCTCTTGTCATTAACCCCATCTTTGTAATGGAATCTTCATCTAATATTTGGTCAACCATGAAATTCAGTCACCATTGAATCCTCTATCCTTTGTTTTACAGCTTTGTTGTTTGCATTTGCTAAGAAGGGGGCAGGAACGACAGTTTCCCCAGAAATGTTTCAGGGCAGCAGCCATTTGATCTGAGAGAGGTTCTTTCCCCCAGAACTGAACCCCTCTTTGTACTAAAAGACCATCAACATGGGAAATGAGAGTACAGTCCAGTCAGTTAAATGCCAACACTGATTCTAGAATTTCAAGTTCAAATTTCTGTGGTCTCCAACTGTTGATTTATCAGCATCAATGATATCTTCTTCCATGGACTGATCATCAGATTTCCTAAACCTATCAAAGATCATGCAAGCTTCATACTTTTCCAATAACTCATCCTTTTTGTAGAACTTATCCAAAAATTGTAACAAAGTTTAATCCCTCTTCATGATCCAAAGCATCCACTTTCCACTCTGAAAATACTTTAGTCCTTATCTTATCTTTGACTGGTAATGATATCACCAAAGCCCTGCCTTGCTCTTTCCAGGGTATAGCAGTAACTCAGGTCCACATTTTAGCTTCAGCCTTCCATTGCTGGTAAGGTTCAGAGTCAGAAAAAAATTGGTGGATAGTCAAAGTTTGCAATTTTACACCATCATTCCATAACTTAAATTGTTAGCAACAGTACACTTCTTTTCCCTCAGAGGACTGAGACAGAAAGGTTCATATACAGCAATCAATCAGCAAAGCTTAAAGTCCATCCTCTGCTACCATGTTACTCACAATTAGAGGTTGTGGTGGAAGAATTAACCCCAGCAGATCTCTTGGTTAAAGCTGGTTTATTTTCAAGACAACTCCTCAGCACAACTAACTTCCTAGTAACTTCCACACAAAGTGTTCCAGCTGTACCTTTTTATTCTATTTAGATGGGATAATTAACACCCATCAGCTGTTTAACAAGCAATTGGTTTTAACAAGATGATTGTCATATTAATACTATCTACACAGTTAGTTCTGTTAGTCACTATCTACATAGTTCTGCCTTCCGTGCTCGGTGGGCACCGCGGGGACTGGGGTGCTTTGTTGACCCCTTTAATCACATTTTGATTTAAAGTTTGTAAGTTTCCTTTAAAACTTTGTTCTTGGTTTTACAGCTGACCTGAATTAGGGGCTGTGCCTGATTTATCCCAATTTTGTTGATTTGGTTTTCATTTAAAAGATTATCTACATAGTTCTATCAACTGCTATCTAAACCGCTAGTTCTGTTAGTTGCTGTCTATACCATTATTTCTGTTGGTCACAATTTACACCATTAGTTTTGTTGGCTGCTATCTGCATATTTAGTTCTGTTAGCCACTGTCTACAGCTTTTATTCTGTTAACTGTTATCAAAAACATTAAATCTATTAGCCATTGTCTACATGATTAGTCCTGTTAGTCTCTCTCTCCTCAAATAGTTTTTGAGCTACTATCCACACTGTTGGTTCTGTTAGTCACTATCTACAAGGTTAGTTCTGTTAGTCACTATCTACACCATTAGCTCTGTTAGCCGTTATCTACATGGTTAGTTCTGTAAACCAGTATCAAAACAGTTAGTTCCATTAACTGCTATCAACCTGGTTTGTTCTGTTAACTGCTTTCTACCCATTAGCTCTGTTAACCTCGATCTGCACGGTTAGTTCTGTTCCCCTCTATCCATACTATTAGTTCAGATAGCAACTTTCTACACCGTTAGTTCTGGTAGCTGCTATTTACACCGTTAGTTCTGTTAGCCACTATCTACTACATTAGTTCTGGCAGCCGCTATCTGGACCATTAATTCTGTTGGTCAGGATCTCCATGGCTAGTTCTGTTAGTCGATATCCAAACCATTAGTTCTGTTAGCTGTTATCTACATGGTTAGTTCTTGTTAGACACTATCTACACCTTTAATTCTGCTAGCCACTATATACATGGTTAGTTTTGTTAGCCACTATCTACACCATGATTTCATCACTATTTATACCATTAGTTCTATTGGCTGCTTTAGGGTTAGGGTTAGTTGGTCACAACTTACACCGTTATTTCTATTAGTCACTATCGACACATTTAGTTCTGTTACCGGCTATCAGCATAGTATCTTCTGTTAACCACTATATACACGGTTCGTTTTGTTAACCTCAATCTGAACAGTTAGCTCTGTTTGCCTCTTTCTGTACCATTATTTCTGTTGTTCACTATCTACACCGTTAGTTCTGTTAGCTGCAATCCGCACCATTAGTTCTGTTAGCCTCTATACAGTTAGTTCTATTGGCTAAAACAAAAATAAAAATACCTGGAAAAACTCAGCAGGTCTGACAGCATCTGCGGAGAGGAACACAGTTAACGTTTCGAGTCCATATGACTCTTCAACCAAACTAAGGAAAAATAGAAAAGACGTGAAATATAAGCATATATTCTCTGTAAGCGTCATTGGTTTTCCCTCCACAAAAACTCATTCCTCGCAGTGGGCTTACATTTCAACCTATATTCTCCACAATAGGACTCCTTTATCATTGTTATCTAGTTTTACATTTTTTACAACTGTCCTGTGTTGAAGTCTCCCCTTCTTAGACTCATCGTTTATTAAGAGTGAGGGTTATAAAGCGTTTAAGGGAGGGGATTCAGTATTTCCAGGTGGGGTTGCTACACTCCTTTGGAATGCCTCATCACATACTGGTCTTCACCTTCACTCAGCTCTCACCCTGGCTCCAAGTAGTTGTTAGCACATGACAGCGGCCTCACTACTGCAAACTGCTTCAAATGGTGGGCAAGACAAGGCGAGGGTAGACATCAGGCCTCCTGCCCTGGGTGACTTAGGGATTTATCTACCCTGGCATGTGACAACTGTTTCTAGCAGGCTGGGCGAATGGGACCGATGTAACATCCAATGGTCTTGAAGGCGGGTCGAGTCAGCTGAGTGTTGATGAATTCATAGGGCTTGACAAGGCACAGAACATGTCCTGGTCACCCACTGCATCTGGATCCATGTCCCCCCATCTAGACTTGCCTTGCCACCAAACCAAGAAAAGTCAGGACAAGGGATTGAGGCTGATGACTCACAACCCTCCTTATAACCGGTTCAGATGGAAGTAATTTTTCTTCTTTAATCATCTGTCACCTATCATCTATCTGTCAGAAGTCCTGTGGCTATAGGTGAGTGTCATAGAGTCATAGAGTCATTAAGGTCTACAGCACAGAAAAGGGCCTTTCGGCCCATCGAGTCTGTGCCAGTCAAACAAGTACCTAACTATTCTAATCCCATTTTCCAGCACTAGGCCCATAGCCTTGTTTGCCGCGGCATCGCAAGTGCACATCCAAATACTTCATAAATGTTATGAGGGTTTCTGCCTCTACCATTCTTTCAGGCAGTGAGTTCCAGATTCCCACCACCCTCTGGGTGAAAAAATTCTTCCTCACATCCCCTCTAAACCTCCTGCCCCTTACCTTAAATCTATGCCCCCTGGTTACTGATCCCTCCACCAAGGGGAAAGTTCCTTCCTGTCTGCGCTATCTATGACCCTCATAATTTTATACAACTCAATCATGCCCCCCCTCAATCTCCTCTGCTCCAGGGAAAATAACCCCAGTCTATCCAATCTCTCCTTATAACTAAAATTCTCCAGCCCAGGCAACATCCTGGTAAATCTCCTCTGCACTTTCTCTAGTGCAATCACATCCTTCCTATCATGCGGATTCCAGAACTGCACGCAATACTCTAGCTGTGGCCTAACCAGCATTTTATACAGTTCCAACATAACCTCCCTGCTCTTATATTCTATGCCTCGGCTAATAAAGGCAAGTATCCCATATGCCTTCTTAACCACCTTATCTACCTGTCCTGCTACCTTAAAGGACCGGTGGACATGCACACCAAGGTCCCTCTGATCTTCGGTACTTCCCAGGGTCCTACCATTCATCGTGTATTCCAGTGCCTTGTTTGTCCTGCCCAAGTGCATCACCTCACACTTATCCAGATTAAATTCCATTTGCCACTGATCAGCCCATCTGACCAGCCCGTCTATATCCTCCTGTAATCTAAGGCTATCCTCCTCACTATTTACCACCCCACCAATTTTCATATCATCCGCGACCTTACTGATCAACCCTCTTACATTCAAGTCTAAATCATTTATATATACCACAAACAGCAAGGGACCCAACACCAATCCCTATGGAACCCCACTGGACACAGGCATCCAGTCACAAAAATACCCCTCAACCATCACCTCTGCTTCCTGCTACTCAGCCAATTTTGGATCTAATTTGCCAAAATGCCTTGGATCCCATCCTACCTTCCTTATCAGTCGCCCATGCGGGACCTTATCAAAAACCTTGCTGAAGTCCAAGTAGACTACATCAAATGCATTGCCCTCATCTACACACCTGGTCACTTCTTCGAAAAATTCAATCAAATTGGTCAGACATGACCTCCCCTTAACAAAACCATGCTAACTGTCCTTGATTAATCCCTGCCTCTCCAAGTGTAGATTAATTCTGTCCCTCAGAATTACTTCCAATAGTTTCCCCACCACTGAGGCTAGACTGACTGGCCTGTAGTTCCCTAGTTTATCCCGTCCTCCCCTCTTGAATAATGGTACCACATTCTCTGTCCTCCAGTCCTCTGGCACCTCTCCTGTGGCCAGAGAGGTATTGAAAATTATTGCCAGCGCCCCTGCTATCTCCTCCATTGCCTCACTCAATAGCCTGGGATACATTTCATCCGGGCCTGGAGATTTATCTACTTATTAGCCTGCCAGACCACTGAGAACCTCCTCCATTACAATGCTAATTTCTTTAATTATATCACAGTCCTTCTGCCTGATTTCCATACCCACGTCGTCCCTCTCACTTGTGAACACCGACACAAATTATTCATTTAGAACCCTACCTACGTCTTCCAGCTCCACACACAAATTACTACAATGGTCCTTAATGGGCCCTACTCTTTCCCTAGTTATCCTCCTACTCTTAATGTACTTGTAAAATAACTTTGGATTTTCCTTTATTTTACCTGCCAATGTATTTTCATACCCCCTTTTTGCTCTCCTAATTTCCTTTTTAAGTTTCCCCCTACACATTCTATACTCCTCTAGGGCTTCCGCTGTTTTGAGCCCTCAGTATCTGCCATAAGCCTCCCTTTTTCTCTTTATCCAATCCTGTATATCCCTTGACATCCAGGGTTCCCTGGATTTATTGGTTCCACCCTTTGTCTTTACTGGAAAATGTTGGCCCTGTACTCTCCCTATTTCTTTCTTCAATGAGTCCCACTGTTCTGACACAGATTTACCTAAAAGCAGCTGCTTCCAGTCCACTCTGGCCAAATCATATCTGACCTTATTAAAATCAGCCTTCCCCCAATTTAGAACTCTGATTTCTGGCCCATCCTTGTCCTTTTCCATAACAACTTTGAATCTAACGGAGTTATGATCACTGTCTGCAAAATGCTTCCCCACTGATACCTCTATCACTTGCTTCATTCCCTAAAATTAAATCCAAGACTCTCTTATAGAACCTTCTACGTACTGACTTAAAAAGCTCTCCTGGATGCATTTTAAGAATTCCGCTCCCTCTAAACCTATCACACTATGACTAACCCAGTTAATGTCGGGAAAGTTGAAATCCCCCACTATTACTACACTATTATTTTTACACTTCTCTGAAATTTGCCTACATATCTGCTCTTCTATTTCTCTCTGACTGTTTGGGGGCCTATAATACACTCCCAGCAATGTGATTGCTCCTTTTTTATTTTTAAGTTCTACCCATTGGGCTTCAATTGAGGAGTGTTCTAAGATGTCATCCCTCCTTACTGCTGTAATTGATTCCTTGATCAATATTGGGATACCCCCTCCACTTTGACCTCCTTCGCTATCTCACCAGAAGACGCTATATCCTGGAATATTGAGCTGCCAATCCTGCCCCTCTCTCAGCCATGTCTCTGTGACAGCAATGACATCATACTTCCATGTGTTAATTTGTGCCCTCAACTCATCTCCCTTATTCATCAGACTCCTTGCATTAAAATAAATACCATCCAACCTTGCCAAACTCCCTTGTGCTTTAACTGGCCTATAATTTCTATGCCTTCCAGGCTTACTTGCTCTCTCTTCTAATTTTGGCTGTGCATCTCCCCCTACTGAACCTCCTCTCAGGATCCCATCCCCCTGCCAAGTTAGTTTAAACCCTCCCCAACAGCATTAGCAAACCTCCCCGCAAGGATGTTGGTCCCATTCCGGTTCAGGTGCAACCCATCCACCTTGTACAGGTCTCACTGCCCTCAGAAACAGTCCCAATGTCCCAGAAATCTAAAGCCCTCCCTCCTGCACCATCTCTCCAGCCACGCATTCATCTGGACTAAACTCTACTTTCTACACTCATTGGTGCATGGCACAGGAAGTAATCCAGAGAGTACTACCTTTGAGGTCCTGTTTTTTAATCTGTTTCCTAGCTCCCTAAATTCTGCTTGCAGGATCTCAAGCCTCTTTCTACCTATGTTGTTGGTACCAACATGTACCATGATCTCTGTCTGTTTGCCCTCCCCCTTTAGAATGCTCTGCAGCTGTTCAGTGACATCCTTTACCCTGGCACCAGGGAGGCAACATACCATCCTGGAGTCACGTCTATGGCTGCAGGACACTCTTCCCAGACTGCTTCACCGCGATACTGACTGCAGGACACTCTTCCCAGACTGCTTCACTGCTATGCTGACACTCTTCCCAGACTGCTTCACCGCGATGTTGACTGCAGGACACTCTTCCCAGACTGCTTCACCATGATTCTGACTGCGGGACACTCTTCCCAGACTGCTTCACTGCGATGCTGACTGCAGGACACTCTTCCCAGACTGCTTCACAGCGATTCTGACTATGGGACACTCTTCCCAGACTGCTTCACAGCAATGCTGACTGCAGGACGCTCTTCCCATACTGCTTCACTGCGATGCTGACTGCAGGACACTCTTCCCAGGCTGCTTCACCATGATGCTGACTGCAGGACACTTCCCAGACTGCTTCACCGCGATGCTGACTGCAGGACACTCTTCCCAGACTGCTTCACTGCGATGCTAACTGCAGGACACTCTTCCCAGACTGCTTCACAGCGATTCTGACTGTGGGTCGCTCTTCCCAGACTACTTCACAGCAATGCTGACTGCAGGACACTCTTCCCAGGCTGCTTCACCGTGATGCTGACTTCGGGACACTCTTCCCAGGCTGCTTCACCGTGATGCTGACTGCGGGACACTCTTCCCAGGCTGCTTCACCGTGATGCTGACTGCGGGACACTCTTCCCAGTGAGGAGTGACATAGCAGCACATGTGGATTCATTGGGAACTGTAACCATGAATCTACACACAGGTGGCTCAGGCCATCAGATCGTTTTACATAGAATGAAGCAATGGTCTCTTCTTGCTGGAGATGTGTAATGAGTATGGACTCTTAATCACCGCTGATAGTTTTCTGCCTCCCTTATCACATTAAGACATCTTGAATGCACTCCCGTTCTATGCATTGGCATCTAATTGACTATGTAATCACCAGGCAGAGGGACAGGCTGATGGGATGTAATGAAGCTGTTTTGTGATGCTGAATGATGGACTGACCACTGTCTTACCAGTTCAAAGCTAAGCATCAAGATCTAACCATGCCTCCCACCCACCCATCCATACACCCACAGGGCATGAAGGTCCAGGAACGTTCCAATGACTCAAGGTTCAAAAAGGTAGTCATTAAGGAATCTCTCTTAAAGAAACTCAAGAGTCTCCTGTGTACAGCATTGAGGATAACTGAACAGCCTTCAGGGATACAGTGCCCTCCACTGCTCTAGATGCTCTTGACCCTACCTTTTGTAAACATCAAGATTGTTTTGATAAAAACAATGAGGTATGTCAGCAACTACTGGCAAAGAAACATCACCTCTATAGGGTTTACTCAATGACAAGTCATCACTATCCAAGCACACTGTCCACTGAAACAGCCACAGGACTGTCCAATGTAAGGTCAGACAGATGTAACACACTTAGTGAATCAGAAGGCAGTTATATACAGGCCACAAAGATGGAAAGATAATCAATGATGCTCTGAAATCTGTCTACTAGCCCAGGTCTACTGCTTCATCACTAATCTTCAGTGTTAACAGGTCAAACTGTTTTAAAAAAGAAGCCCAAATTCTAGAAGGATGGGTGGAGCACTTTAACCACATCCTCAATCAGCCTTCATCCACCAATGAAGAAACAATCAACAGGCTGCCACCAGTTGCCATCAATTGTTCCCTTGATGACGTGTTAGAAACGACAAACGCAATCAATCTGCTATATAGCGGCAAAGCTCCAGGAGCTGGTGTGACCCCAAGTGAGGTTCCAAGGCTGAGGGTCAATGCCAGGTCAAGAAGCTCTGTGAACTCTTTCAGTTATGTGGAAGCAAAGAACCACCTGCAAGAATACAAGGTTACCTCCGTTGTTCACCCTTACAAGCGGAAAGGAACTCGCTAATCTTGCGATAATGATCGAGGAATTTCACTCCTCTCCACTGCAAGCAAAACCTTTTGCCAGAATCCTTCAAAACTGCTTTGTGCAACATCTCACCCAGGATCTGCCAGAGAGAGTCAGTGCAGTTTCAGAAAAGGTGAAGGAGCCGCTGATATGGTATTTGTAGTTAGACAGCCCCAGGAAACATGCCAAGAACAGGACATGGACCTCTACACCAAGTTTGTTGACCTGACCAAGACCTTTGACACAGTGAGCTGTGAGGGCCTTTGGTGAAATTTGGTTGCCCTGAGAAATTCATCACAATGGCTTGACAGTTTTATGATGGCACACTCACATATATCCTGCATGATGGTGAGCTTTCTGACCTGTTCCCACTCACTAATGGAGTTAACACAGCTGAATGTTAATCTCAACCCTCTTCAGCATGATTATCTCCACCAAGCTCTCAGGTGCCTTCCAGGATAGTGATCTTGGCGTTAAAATCAGATATTGTATGTTTGGAAAGCTGCTCAATCTGAGACGATTAAGGTCTTCAGGGACAAAATTCACGATTTTCTATTTGCCAATTTCCCTATTTTGCTCTGTGCAGTAGCTGCCGGTTCAAAGCTGGACATGGAATGTAGCATGGACTTATTCTTGCATATGACAACCTTGACCTTACGATCAGCATGAAGGAAACTGAAATAATGTACCAGCCTGCTCCAGGAAAGCCCTGTCTCCAGTCCAAGGTTTCAGTCCTGGAGCAGAACCTGTCACCAGTGGATAAGTTCACTCTCTCTCTCTCGAGCTGTTTACACATGACAGTGAGACACATGCAAGAATTGTCAAAGCAAATGTAGCCTTTGGCAGACTTCAAACATTGGCCTGGGAAAGAAGGGGAGTAAGTCTAGCTACCAAACTGTTCTGCCCACTCTGCTCTACACATGCAAGACTTGAACTGTGTACTAGCATCATGCCAAGAAGCTCAACCACTTTCACTTGAGCTGTCTTTGGAAATTTCTGAAGATCAGATGGCAGGAAAAAATACCAGATGCTGAGGTGCTCATCTGAGCTGACATGTGAAGCATCCACACCAGATTGAGACAGTAACAGATGAGTTGAGCTGGTCATGTAGCCAGGATGCCTGACACTCGCTTCGCAAAGCAAATCTTCTCTGGAGAGCTGGAGTCTGGAGTGAGACTCTCATGACAGTGAAAGGAAGCACTACAAGGACACACTGAAGTCTTCACTTAGGAGTTTTGCTATCGACTTCAAGTCCTGGGAGAAACTCGCCCAGGATTGCTGCACCTGGCGCAACCAAATAAAAAACGGTACAGCCTCCTTTGAAAGCAAGTACATATCAAAGGCAGAGGGAAAATGGAAGGAGAGGAAATGATGAGCCAGCAAATTGTCCTAAACTGAATGCACTAAAGTGTCGTATTTGCAGCACAACCTTCTGGGCTCAGATCAGCCTCAGCAATCACCTACATACCCACCAGATCCCTACCAAACCCCACAAATCATGAACATGGTCCCCTTCACTTCAAAGGACGAACAAGATTGGAAATGATCAACTTCCATTATTTCTTCCTTTACAGTGACCCCATTTTTTACAATGCCAATGGAGTTTGAGGCATCCAGGACTACACACTATTCCCTGAACAAGTTGTATACCACTTACCCTTGACAATGTTCCTGCAATGTAGACCTGTGCTAACCAGCTCCAGTTTTAAAGAAACATAAGTTTGGATCTGTTCTTTGCTCCAGATATTATTAAATAACTTGTGTTGTTCACTTGAGCCTTGACAAAGGCAGTTGGTGGTTACAGTTGCTTTACTTCAGCATTAAATGACAGTCTACAAGGAGAGAATCAACATGCAACACAATTTGCAAACGGAGTATCAGCATATGGAGCACAATTGAATGTAAACATGCATCTCCTTGCATACAGATTTCTCTTAAGTTTTCTCTTTTCTCACCTCATTAGCTACTTTAGTATGCATTGTCTCACATGGTAACCTCTAGCCTAATTCTTAGCATCTTGTCTATTTGGCAATGAATCAGAGGCTTTTCTGTTGTTGCTGTTACAGTTGGAATATTCTGTTGATCAAACTTGAGTACACTGACTGATGCCAGGTTAATCCTTAACTCTCTCAGTCTCATTAATCACTGGGCCCCAGCTCTGGAGACAGACCAATCCATGAGGTCCTTATGGATGGAATTAGTTGTCAGTTGCTATTCTGAAAGGTGAGAAATGTAAGATGATCCTAGCACCAGAACAATAGATTCCGTAATATCAGTGTGTATGCAATTACATTGTCCTCCAAAGAAACAATTAATAGGATTAAATTACTTTACATTCATCATGGCATGTGCTATATACAGCCCAGATTTGCACTGTAGATGAATCAATGTATTTGTCATTTATTTACACTGTCAGAGGTTAGACCTATGAATGAATATGAAGCTTCATTTGGTTATAGGAATGCCAGAAGATAACTTGGTTAGCAACAAAATCTCCACCACCCAGAGCAAAAATTGAATGTAGCAGCTTAATTTCGAAACCTGTTTCTTTTCTCCCATGGGCAGATGTTAAGTGCAGCGAGTTTTGAACTCAGAGAGAAGACCTGAATTACAACTTCATTCCTTCCTGAGTTCAGTCCTAGAGCTGCTCCTGAGAGCCAGTCCCCACCAGTTAACAGAGACATTTGACAGGCAGAGGCTAAAATGTCCAGGAAAAAGGAAACATGTTGTCGAAGGTTTTCCTGAAATTTGTCATTCTTGCATCTGTCCTGATGAGTGCAGGACAAAAAGCTTCAACAACATGTCTCTGTTTTTCAGCAATACTCAATCCTGTATTACTAAGTAACTAGTTTTCTTTTTTCTCAACCAAATCAAGAAATTGTCGGGTCTGCGGTTTAACAAACCTGATTCCTTCAGCTACAAAATGGATACAGGACATGAAGAGAGGAGAGGAGAGGGGTAAAATGAAATGGGGATGGGGAGAAGGCAGGAGAAGTTATAAAAGATAGGAGAGGGCAGGTGGAGGGGAGGGGAGAGGGAAAGAAGGGGAGGAGAGTAGAGGTGAGAGAAGGAGAGTGGAGAAGCATCAGTTCTTTTACACCACTATTGTTGTGGGTTCAGTTCAGTTTATTAGTGAAAAAAATTCAGTCAGATCCAAGATGGATGGCTATCCCAACTAATGGAAGGGGAAGAAGCTAATGGACAAGTCAATAAGGAATATCACAATTCTCGTGCAGATCCGCAAACTAAACTTATTAAATTTACCTAATGATCCCCATAAGAAAATAACAAACAAGATTTAACTTTTTGAAATAGTTACTTTAACCCAAATCAAAATCAATGTAAGTTAAGCATAAGTTAAGCAAATCATGGACAGTATAGACTACAAATTGCAGATGGAATAGATGATACAACAAAGATAGATTTCCAGAATCTTCTAGGCAGTCCACCCCTCCTCTTTGGCAACAATTTTAGGCACATAGTTCTTCCAAGCTCAGATCTTCCTTGAGCAGAACTCTATCCCTTTCCTTCAAGGACTTAGCTGATTCTCCACAGGCAGCAGCCTCCACATAAACAGGGTTCTGTCCGTGCAATCTTCTACATAATGGCTACTTCTTTCTGGAACTTTCTCAACTCTCAGCTTCTATCAGTTATGATTGTGTAGATCTACCAAAACTGCCTTTACCTTTGCATTGTATGGCTAGGAATTGAATCTCTTGGAAGTGAAAAGAAGTAGCAGTCCTAAACATGCTTTCCAACCACTCAGATATCCAACTCTCATAGATCTGAGTACTACCTTGATTTGGTTGAGAGAAAAGAAACACAATTCCAGATATTGTAGCTGCAGCCCATCAAATGCATCCATTAACCAACCAATTAACCCTAACCTTAACCACCCACCCCCTCCACACCCCACCCCCCCCCCAAGTTCTCTCCCCCCACTTCCCCCCCCCCCCAACCACCACCACCGGCCATTCCAACCTGCTAACCAGTTGGTAGGGGCATAAAATTCTACCTCCTGTCAAAGTTCATATATTCCGGGGAAACCCCCTGTACTTGAATTATTCGAAGGTGAAGACACATGTGGAGAATGGAATCTACAATGCTTAAGTCTAACCATGGCAGCCTTGACTAATGGTTAACTTTGAGATGTCCATTATCAGGAAGGGAACAGTTAGAATAGATCTATTGGCAATGTTACTGATGCCAGGACTGATCAATGATGTCCTGCATTAAGCTCAGTTAACACCAGCATCACTATTGACATTTAGAATTATTATAGTTTACAGAACAGAAGGACACATTCAGCTCATTTTTGCTAAAACAACCCAAAATTAATCCCACTACTCCATACTCTTCCCCCATCACCCTGTATCTCGTTCTTCCTCAATATTTACTCTTATTTTCCCTTAAATCTGTGATGGTTTCTCCCTCAGTCACCCTCTGTCGTGAAGTATTCCATGCTCCACCACCACACAGCCTCACTCCTCACTCTTTCTACTGATGACCCCTCATCACTGATAATGACACTAGAGGAAACAATCCTCCCCTATTCACTATCAAAAGCCTTTGTCACATTAAAATGCAATAAGGAATTTGCATAATTCATTCATTAACTATGCTAGAGGTGGGGGAAGGGACCCAATTTCAGGAAGCACCTAAGGCAATATATTTCCAAGTCAGGGTTGTGAGTGACTTGGAGGGGAACTTCCAGGTGGTGGTGTTCCCATGTGTCTGCCGTCCTTGTCCTTCTGGATGGTAGTGGTTGTGGGCAGTTCTACGTCGAAATATATTTGCAGCAAGGGAGAGGAGTTTGTCATAGAGAAGACATTTGTCAGCTCCTTGAACCACACTTCTCACTGCATGCAGTATGCAATTATATGCCATCCCTAACATTGTAACCATCATTGAAGCCTTTCCGAATATCCCTTGGAAGAGGTGGGTAAGTGGAGTTGAAGCACAGTCCAACAACAGGCTGCACAGGTTTCAAGGCTTGAATGTCCTATTCCTGTTCCCACTCTCCTAAGTTCTTCCCTGGTATGCTAGTTCCTTCGACAGCAACTTCCAAACCCACAACCACTACCATCCAGAAGGACAAGGACGGCAGACACATGGGAACACCACCACCTGGAAGTTCCCCTCCAAGTCACTCACAACCCTGACTTGGAAATATATTGCCGTTCCTTCACTGTCGCTGGGTCAAAATCCTGGAACTCCCTCCCTAACAGCACTGTGGGTGTACCTACACCACATGCCTGCAGTGGTTCAAGGTGGCAGCTCAGCACCACCTTCTCAAGGGCAATTAGGGATGGGCAATAGATGCTGGCCCAATCAGTGAAGCCCACATCCTATGAATGAATTAAAAAAAGGTTAAAGCTGGTGCTGAGGTTAAGTCAGAATAGTGTAATTAAGGTATCATTGTACTTCCTTGTTCTGGGTTTGAGATGTCCCTACACTTTCTTGTGCTGGATCCTGAATGGTCTCTCCACCTCCCTAAACCTCTATGCCTCCCCTCTGCCTCTCTCCCCTTCATTACAACCTGCCTCAGAACCCCTTTCCTTGAACAAGCTTTCGATCACAGCCTCCCTTATCACCTCAGCACACCCTTTTCTTTTTGATTACATTCCCTATGAAATATCTTGGAACATTTCTCCTCCATTGGAGGAGTTCCAATAATGCAGGTTGTTGTTGTTGCATGAACAGAGATTGCCCAACCCTTGTCTTCTAACACAGGCACAGGCACCCCCACCACCCCCCCCCACCCCCCCACCCCCTCCCCACCTGGTCAAACAACCCTTTTTCCCATCTCCAATATTTTGATAACTGATAAACAAAGTAGATGAGAAGAAACACATTTATGTAATGACCCAACCGTTGACATCCCAGGTTTGTATGAAGCAGTGTTCATGAGCTTCATTTTGAATTCTTGAAGATTCCAGGACAACCCTGGATGGCTAGCAGCCTTCGTGTTAACCCCACTTTAACTGAATACATCGCATTTGGACAGAGTTAACGTTTCGAGTTGAATACGACTCTTCTTCAGAATTCTTCAGAATGCTCTAAAGAGTCATATTTGACTCGAAAGGTTAACTCTTCTTCTCTCTCCACAGACCCTTCCAGACCTGCTGAGTTTTTCCAGCACTTCTTGTTTTTATTTCAGGTTTCTAGCATCTGCAGTATTTTGCTTTTATTTTAGCATTCAAATAGAACTCATTTCCAACACTGCTCCCTGGAAAAAAGGTCAAAGAAAACCCCCAAAGTGTGAGAAGGCCTGCCTCCTTAGCTTGCCTCATGCTTCATGCAGAGTTGTGCCTCTCAATCCATAAGCCAATTGTCTCTCTATGTTGGAAAGGGATGCCTATGATCCTCCATGTGCTGTAGCAAGTTACCATTAATGCTCATCTGTGCATCCACTCTCCTCCTGTGGTGTGTAAACAATGTTTTGAGTGCAAAGTGCTCGGGAAAAGGTTATTGTTTGCTTGTAGTCATGGTGGATAAGCTAGCCCTGCACAACGAACACCAACCAGGCTTCACAGAATGCAAAACTACAGTACAATTCTACAGAGAGCCACGTTGAGGTTCATTAATAACTCCTAATTGGTATACACACTAACAAAATTTTGCTCAATGCTTAGTCCTGTTGGACAAGCAATGAAACATAGATTATACAGACAGCGCTTAGAATAACCTTTATTAGAAAAATCACCCAACACATCAGTTGAACAGTCACACAATTATCAGTCAGCATGTGGTCACTCTGACCCACTGCGATGTACTTTATCATTAAATGATCAGTCTCTTGAATGTAGCACTTTCTAATGAATTGGTTTCTGGCACAATTTCATCCCTTATCAGTCAGGAAAGAACAAGAATATATCCAGACCTTTCCACCAACCCAAGGAGATTTTTTTTTATTAATCACTGCACTGTTTTGAAACTTCAATTAGTTTCACTGACCTAATTTGAAAGATTGTTCCTTTGAACAGGTCGGCTGTATCACTTTTCGATGCAACTTTAACCCCTAGTTGTGATGTGACATCCATTGTATGTTAAAACCATGTCTGTCACTGCATCACACCCGATGGGCAGAACCTTATGCCCTCTCCTGTGGTGAGGTCGGTAGTTGGGGGGGAGGGCTGGTATTTAATCAGGTGGGAGTGAATGAGGTGGAGACCCTGCCACCTTCCTGTGTCTGGAATGGGCCTTCCCACCCAGCTACCAACTGATGCCCTTAAGTGGGCAATTAATACCCATTTAAGAGTGTCAACCCACTGCCACTGGTATTAACCCAGGGGGTCTCGCCTAGAGGGGAGCACAATAAGCAAACCCGTGCACCTTTGCTTGCAGGCCCCTGGTGGGTTGGGGGTGGGTCCCTTGTTCAAAGGCACTCAGTGTCTGATCGAGGGATTCGGCATCAGAAGCAGGGCTGGGCAGGGGGTGGCACTGAAAGTCGCAACTCTGCCCTTGTTACCAATTTTGCCACATGCTCCCACGTGACCCTCACACCTTGCAAAACCCCTCCCTCCATCACTCACCTGTGCCTGGGTCCCACCTCAGTCCTGGGCCTTGGGTGGGCGAGTGTACCTGCAGCAGCCACCTGGTGGCGATGCTGAGTGCAGAAGAACCGCCTGCCTCTGATTGGCCAGCAGCTCTCGATGGGTGGAGCCTCTGCACCCGGGGCCCTTGATCCCAGCGGAAAGCCCACTGCTGGCCTGAGTGGCACAAGCTGCAATGGGTCTTCTCAGAAAGATGGAACACGGGTGCCTGTCTGACCCTTCAGGCAGCTGAGACCCCCATCATTCCCGCAAGATTCCACCTAGTGTGTCTGTAGTCCACACAGTTGGAAACAGCAGGTGTTTCAGCATGAGTTTGGGATCTAGTCGGCGTTCTTTGGGGTTTGTCTATTCTACCAAAGGAAGATGCTCAAGACAGTAGTTTGTGAAGACCATAACACTTTACTTACAGCTACTATACTGATATCAAGAAACAGCTGATGGCACTAGATAGTGCAAAGGCTATGGGCCCTGACAATATTCCAGCAATAGTACTGAAGGGCAGCAGACATAAGGGAACACCACCACCTGGAAATTCCCCTCCAAACTACTCACCATCCTGACTTGGAAATATATCACCGTTCCTTCACTGTCGCTGGGACAAAATCCTGGAACTTCCTCCCTAACAGCGCTGTGAGTGTACCTACACCACATGGACTGCAGCAGTTCAAGAACGCAGCTCACCACCACCTTCTCAAGGGCAATTAGGGAATGGACAATAAATGCTGGCCCAGCCAATGATGCCCAAGCCCCATGAAAGAACAAAAAAAATACACTTTGGGACCTGGTTGGAACTTCTGCTCCCTCCAGATATCTGTTACCCAATCATGTGATGTAACATCATCATTACGTCAGCTTCTGATGTTAACCCTTTACTCTACATCTCCCCCCAAGTCTTTATCACATTATATACATGCTCCTACATCTCCACCCAAAGTCTCAGACCTCACAGGGTTAGTCTCTGAGGTGCTTTGGCCAATCTCCTCGATCTTATTCTTATCTCTTTCTGAGGCCGAGGACATTCCTGACTTTCCCATTGGTCAGCATGAATGCTCTTCTCCTGGATGGCTGTAGAGATTTGGCTTGTTTCTTGTTCCTGATTTCCATCAGGATCTGCGTAGTAAGCCCAAGTTTCTATTGACTTTTTTTCTCAGGATATTAAGGAGCTGTGGTTTCTTTTTTCAGTTCTCTGGTCCGTCTCAATCTGTACGGTATCGGTTGTGGAATTCTATCGATTATTATAATTTCTTTCTGTTTGTCTCGTACCCTTACTCTCTCCCTGGGCTTCAACACTGATAACTCTCATGCTCTGTGCCTGAAGTTAAAGTTATAAACCTGTTTCTATCTCCGTTCTTCCTCTTGCTGTTGGCTGTGGTCATTTGAGGTAATATTACATGTTAGTTTCTGTTGCAGAGCTGGAAGCTGTGTTCTCAATCTCCTTCCATTAACAACTCCTCTGGTAAGAAGCTATTTTGTAACGGTGAGGTTTGGTAACTCAGGATAGATAAATTTAGGCCTTGACTCTTCTTCATCAAGTCTTTAATGGTTCTCACACCTCTCTCAGCTTCTCCATTTGCTCGAGGATAACAAGGTGAGCTGGTTATGTGAATAATCCGTATTCCTTCGCAAAATTTTGGAATAATTCATTAGCAAATTGCAGACCATTGTCTGACATCACAATGTCCGGAATGCCATGTGTTACATAAATTGGCTTCACTGAGTGAATGGCTGCATCCACCCTGATGTTGGACAATCTGGTCACTTCAATCTACCTTGGGCAGTAACCAATGACAATAAGGAATATCTTGCCTTTAAAATCAAATAAATCCATTCCCAGGCGCTCCCATGGCCTTGATAGAAAAGTAGAAGGTGAGAGTGGTTCTTTTTGCTTTTGGCTTTTCACTGCATGTGTAAGACAATCAGAAATCATTTCTTCTGTAGAATGAGTAATTTGACCACCAGACTGATTACTGGGCTCTTGCTCGACATTTTGCTATCCCTAAGTGACCTTGGTGAAACCTTTGAAGAATATCAAGCCGAAGTGTTCTTGGAATGGCTATTCTGTCACTAAACTAGGAATTCATTAATGATTATGAGCTACTTCCTCTATTTGACTATTGCTATAGTACTGGATTATTGGGAGTATAGTCTGGACATCCTTTCAGATAGTATTCTCTTATCTGGATACATTCTTCGTATGGTTGCTGTGCTTCTTTTATCTCCTGCAGCCCCTTTGCAGTAACCTGTGGGTGTTGAATAATGGGAGATGCATATGCTTCCACCTCCTTGATGAAATGCAAATCCAGTAGATTGTTCTTCCAACAGGTATCCTAGATAGTGTATCTTCTGTCGTCTGGTACTTCCCTTGAACACACCCTGCTATGGAGTCATATCTCATTCATCTTAATCTGAGCCACTGGGTTCTAGACGGTATCTCCTCAATCCCTTTCATGTTTACAAAAGTGACTAGTGGCTTATAGTCTGTTACTATTTTGAACCACAATCCCATCACATAGTCCGAGAATTTCTCACAAGTCCATGCTGCTGCCAATACTTCCTTCTCGATTGAATCATATCTTTACTCTGTGTCTGTGAGTGACCTTGAGGCAAAGTGAACCAGCTTACGTCTACCGTCTCTCTGTACCTAAAATTATACTGCACCCAAACCTGTGGATGATGCACATCTGCTGCAGTTGTGGTCAGTAGTTCTGGGTTGTAATGTACTAAAATTTCAGAGAAAGTTAAATTATAGATAAGTTTTAATTTTAAGCATGTCTTCCTGCTTTTGTAAAGAAGATTCTTGATTCTGGATGACATACCATCTGGGATGTTCAATGATTTCTTTATATTTGTCCTTCAATTTTGCCTGTGACGTTTCATGTAGTCTCACCTGGACCCTGTAACTTAATAGTTGAAGGCTGCTGTGTAATGTGCATAAACCATTTTACTTTGTTGGATTAAAAAGAAAATCCTGCTGCTGTGTCCAATTTAAGTTCCATCAGGTGTCCATCCACTTCAAGGTTAATACTCCAGTATTTATTTCCTTTTTAATTTGCTTCCCCTAGGAAAGCTATTTCCTTTTCCTATCTTCTTCCACTTCTTGTATGTGGTTTGGTTTTAATATTTTTCTTTTGTGTAGTTTGTCTGCATTTTAGATTGGCAGATGGTTTTAAAATGTCCTATTTTTCCACAGTTTTGCTCCCCCTGCTGGGCATTCTTCCCGCTTGTGCTGGTCTCTCCCGCCGCACCGACAGCCTTTCAAGATGGCAGTTGGCGCACTTTTCCCCATTTTCGCTGTTTGTTTTGCTTCGGTGCACTTTTCCTCTTCTGGCCTACGTACTTAATGACCTCACTCATTCATTTCCATGGGACCTCACCTGTCTCACTGACCAACAATCTACTTTGCTTCCTGAGCTAAGTTTGTCTTGCAATTTGAAATGCCCTGATTAGAGTTCAATCCTCTCTCGTCTGCAAGAGACCTGATGGAGCTTCATCTAAGAACCTGGCCACTATGCGATCATGAATTAATTCTTCCCTCAATATTCTGTAGTTGCAATATTCTGCCAGCCTGTAGAGATCATTGATGGACATATCCATGTTCTTAGCTGGTCTTTGTTTTCACTTGTTAATTTTTGCCCTTCCTATAACTAAATTTTTACAAACACTGAAATATATATCAAATGCTTGCAGGACTTCTTCATTAAAAGTTGAAATTCCATTGACTCCGTGCCACGCTATTATGTCATCAGCAGTAGCTCCAATTTCTAGAGTTATGTACTGACCTGACCTTTTTGTTCTTTTTCATGCAAATCAGAAGTGGCTCTATACCTGGAAATCCTCTTTCTCCTGTTGTCCCAGTGTTAAGTCTGTTTCCAACCTACGGTGCACCAGAATAGTTCTGGAAGTAGTCGTTTGGATTCCATGCTTGTTCCAAGTGCTGAAATTGTTGCTGCATCACTGGTGTTGCTTGTTGATTCCAGTCTGTGCTCTCTGCTCGGTCTATTTCTCAGCTTGCATCTGTTGCACCCATGATACTTCAGCTTTTGGTTTGGTCTTTGAATCAATTCCTTTCGTCCTTCTTTTAAGGACCTCTTGACTTGCCAGATCTGTAGCTGCTCCTTGGAGTTGTCTGGGTCTTTTACTCACTGTCTGCTGCCACCATGTTTTGTCTTATGTTCAGGGTCTAGTCAGGGTCTTTGGGGTTTGTCTATTCTCCCAAAGTAAGCTGCTCAAGACTGTAGTTTGTTAAAACCATTATTCTTTATTTACAACTACTATATACATATTGAGACCTCTGCATGAGGTTGGAACTTTTGTTCCTTACAGATCTTTGTTAGTCAATCATTTGATGTTGCATCATTATATCAGCATCATGTTAATTATGTTAATTATATCAGCATCATGTTAACCCTTTACTGTACAGTGCTTCAGGCATGGTGGTGGATGCAGTGTGTTGGAGTTGCTGAGACAGCTTGCATGTTTAATACAGCATAGTGGTCCCACTTCCCACTTATTGGACACGCTGGGTCAGAATGTCATGGTGGAGGCAGGAATGTCAAGTAAGGAAATTTTCCAGACCCATCTCCTTTAAAAAGGACACTGAACACTATTTTGTTTCTGGGGAGGCAGGGGCAGAAAGGAGTTGGGCTCACCACCTCTGGAGGCAGTTCGGAGGCAGCCGTGGAGGTGTGAGAGTCCCAAGGTGGGCTGATTAGAAGGCAAGCCTCTGTTCTCTGGATCTTTGACTCAGTTGTATTAAAGGTCCTCTAGCCATCACCCTTCACAACCCCTGTCCCCCTCACTCACCCCTCATTCCCCCTCCAAAGTCCTATGTTGCCTCCATACCCTTGATGCACCCTCCATGCCTAACATATTTCCTATGCTCTCTCTATATCCCATGCACCCCCCCATACATTTTCCAATGTCCCAATGCACTTCCAATTCCCCCAATTTGCTTCATGCCCACTCAAGCAGTATGCCCTATGTACAGAAGCAATGTGTCATATAAAACAGTGCCAAGAAATACTCATGAAGAAAACACTTGTACAAAAATCTCCTTTGAAAAAAACTGCTGCTCTTACAACCTTGTAAAAGTGTCAATCAGACACAACCATTCATAGTATCGGTAACAAGATGCTTTCCCCTATTCACATCTCTTAATTTTGATTAAATAAACTATTAGACATTTAAAAACCAAAGAAAGAATAACCTCATATATTATGAGGTTGTTATAACCTAATAAAGATGTCAATCAATCAAAGTTAACACTCCCCCTCAAGCTGTCTAGACAGACTCCCTGCTGAGCTGCTTTCATTATTGAGTCTTGGAGCTCAGCCAAATATTCATAATGTGGCTATCAGGTAACTGTATAAACTGATGGCCAGACATTTGTTTCTACAGATATCTCATTATGTATGTTTAGTAGCAGGTTCAGGGGGTGAATAACTGTAATAGGGTCAGCAGTGCGGGGGTGCAGTTTAGGAAACGTTTCATTGATCTTCTGTGGTCTGGCAAGATGAGCGCAATACTACACCCAAATGGAAGGGCTCCAGTTGTAGAGTCACCAGCATATTGATGAGCAGAGTGACCTGAGGGTGCACAGCACTCAGGATCAATGAGGATTTGTAAAAGACAGATCATGGTTAACTAGTCTGATTGAATTATTTGATGAAACATTAGAGAACATTGATGAAGGAAACACAATTGGCGTTGTCTGTATGGATTTTAAGAAGGTGTTTAACCAAATATCACAGTAAAGACTGGTTAACAAAATTGTGGCTAATGGAATAGGAGAATACGTGTCAGATTGGCTAAAAAAATTGGCTTCAGGACAGAAAACAGTGAGTTGTGGTAAATGATTGTTTTTCAGACTGGAGGATTGGAGACCGCTGTGATCCCAAGATTCAGTGCGTGAACCACTGTTTTTATTTTTGATATATAGATGACACAGAGTAAAATTTCAAAATTTTGCAATGATAGCAAACTTGGGCCTGTGACTGCGAGGATGACACAAACCAACTGCACAGGGCATGGACAGACTGGCAGAATGGGCAGATAAATGGTGGATGAAAGTGTTACAGCACAGAAGGAGACCATTCAGCCCATTATGTCTACACCGGCAATTCACCTTTTGCCATTCCCCTGCCTTCTCTCTGTAACTCTCTAAGAATCCAACCTCCTCAAATGAAATAAGTGTCACAAACCTCTACACAAATTGAGTTTTTCAGCACCCTACAGAGTACATCCTCTCATTTCCCCACCTCTAGAAAGTTTAGATGCGTATAAACAGCATTGCCCTCTTTAGTCCTCTTCATATAAAAAACACCGGCAAGTTAGTTAAACAGGATTTGTTCTTAATAAATCTATGCTGACTTTCCTTAATCCACATTTGCTTAATTATTGTCTCTAGCAGCTTCCCCATCACCGAAGTTAATCTTACTGGTCTGTAGTTGCTGGGCATATCTTTACACCATTTTTTGAACAAGGGTGTAACATTTTCACTTCTCCAGTCCTCTGGCACCACCCCTTAGTCCAAGTTATACTGGAAAATTACGCCCAGTTCCTCTGCAATTTCCACTCTCACTTCCCACATATCCTTGGATGCATCTCATCCAGCACTGGTGCCTTATTCACTTTAAGTACAGAGATCCTAGCCAATACCTCTTCCTTATCAATTTAAAACCCTTAAAATGTCTGAATTACAACCTCTTTCACTATGACCTGGACAACATCATCTTCCTTGGTAAAGAAAGATGCAAAGTATTCATTTATTACTTCAGCTATGCCCCTTGTCTCCATGTGTAAATCCCTTTTTTGGTCCCTGAAAGGCCCGACTCCTCCTTTTATCACCCTTTTACTATTTGTATGCCTGTAGAAGACTTTGGGATTCCCTTTTATTTTGGCTCTCAGTCTCTTTTCATACTCGGTCTTTGCTTCTCCTATTTCACCTCCCCTCTGAACCTTCTATATTCAGCCTGGTTCTCAATTATATTCTCCACTTGACATCTGTCATAAGCACACTTACTCTTCTCCAACTTTATCTCCTTTGCCATCCAGGTTTGTTTGTCCTATCTTTCTCCTTTTTGGGAACATACCTTGACTATGCCCCATTTATCTCCCCTATAAAGATTCAGTTACCATTCTCCCTGCTAACTTTCGATTCCAATTTATCTGGGCCAGATCCATTCTTATCCCACTGAAGTTGGCTTCCCCCAGTTAATCATCTCTTTGCACTTTTCCTTGAGAAAATTAAACCTGATGATATAACGATCACTGAATGTGAATGTTCCCCTACTTAAAATTGATCAACTTGGCTCACCTCATTCCCAGGAACCTGGTCTAGTAGTGCCTCCTTTGTCATTAGACTGGAAACATACCGCTGTGGAAAATTTTTCAAAACACGCCCTAGGAACCCTTGCCCCTATCTACCCTTTACATGACTGCTTTCCCAGTCTATATTCGGATAATTAAAGTCCCACATTATAACTATCGTAAAATTCTCCACCTCTCTGTGATTTCATTGCAAATTTGTTCCTCTACACCATTCCCATTAGTTGGTGGTCTATAGACGACACTGAATAATATATTTGCACCTTTTCATCCCTTAGCTCTTGCCAAATAGATTCTGTCCTTGACACCTGCCCCCCTCTCTCTTTCTCTCCAGCACAGCAATGCTCTCCTTAGTCAGTACTTCCACCCCTCCCCCTTTTCTTCCATTCCTATCTTTCCTGACTGCCTAGAACCAGGTTTATTAAATACACAATCCTGCCCTTTAAGCCAGGTCTCTGTTATAAGCGCAACATTTTATTTCTAAATGGCAATCTGTGTCATTTGGAAATACACTGCTGTGGCTATAACAGGAATCTCACACTCTGTGAATTTATTGCAGAGGAGTGTGAGGTGATGCATTTTGGCAGATAGAGAGAGGGAGAGGTAATTTGGACTAAATAGCACCATTCTATAAAGTGTACAGAAACAGAAGGACTTGGGGCTTCATGTGCATAGATCTTTGCAGATGGAAGGACATATTGAGAGCATAATTAACACAGCAGATGGATCTTGGGCTTCATAAATAGAGGCATTGAGCACAAAAGCAGGGAAGTTATGCTGAACCTTTATAAAACTCTGGTTAGGCCACAACTAGAGTATTGCGTCCAGTTCTGGTCACCACAGGTGCAGAGATTTACCAGAATGGTCCCAGGGATGAGGGATTTTGGCAACAAGGTCAGTTTGGAGAAGCTGGGGTTGTTATCTTGGGGCAAAGGAAATTGAAGGTGAATTTGACAAGATGATGACAAGAGAGACAAAGAAAAACTGTTCCCATGAATTGATGGTGCAAGGACTGGAAGACATAGAGAGTTAAGGCCCGGAACTTGCTGCTTACAAGGGTGGTGGAGGTGGTGAGGTGGAGGCAATGAATGATTCCAAAAGGAATCTTTTTTTGGTCATGGGATTTGGATATCACTGGCTGGATCAGCATTGATTATCCATCCCTAATTGCCCTTGGTCAAGAGGCATTTAAGAGTCAACCATGTTGCTGTGGGTCTGGAGATACATGTAGGCCAGACCAGGTAAGGACAGCAGATTTCCTTCCCTAAAGGACATTATTGAACCAGATGGGGTTTTACAGCAGTGGTTTCATGGTCCTCGTCAGAGTTTTAATTCCAGATTTTTACTGGATTCAAATTTCACCACCTGCCAGGGCGGAATTTAAATGCAGGTCCCCAGAGTATTACCCTGGGTCTCTGGATTCAATGACAATATCACGATGCCTGTGCCTGCCCACACTCTAAGAAAATAAACTTGGAGGGCTATGGGGATCGAGCCGGGGAATGTGCCAGATTGGATTGTTCTACAGAGAGTCAGCATAGAATCAAGGGACTGAATGACCTCCTTCCATGCCATAATGACTCCATATGTGCCCAGGTGCACTCCTGAGCTGTGGGCAATGCTCAATACACAACCATTAATGGGCATCATGTGTGAGCGAACTGTAGGAGGCAGTGAGAGTCCTAACTTTCTCACTCTTGACTTTGTAAGAAAAAAGACACAGCGCACAAGAATGGGATAGTATGGTGGTGAAGGGATGCACCTCACTATATGGCCATGACCATTGAGGAGGACCCCTTGAAATTGCCAAGGGGCAGCTCAGCAACAAGTCAACAATGGATATTTGTCCAAGGGAGAGCAAAATCATATTACCATTTCCAAGCAAAGAGGATGGAGCTCCGTTCTCATTCATGTAGTCCATGTCAATGCACAAGCTACAGGTCTATGCAAGCAATGACAGATACATGAGCATCACTTGCGTATAGAATGGGTGGCACAGGTGACCAGCACTTGGCGTATGAGCAGGAGGTGACAGAAGCAGAGGCAGCTGTGGGCAGTCCTCGGAAGTTGGAGGACAGGCACTACCCTGCTCAGCTGGGCAGAGATGAAGAGAATCAGGGTCACAGGGTCTTTCAGGATGAGCAATGGGCAATGTGTTCCCAAATGTCGGAGTTCCCTGAGGCAGAGCAGAGACTCAGGCAGAGAATGGAAACATCCATTCATGAGTTGTATTTCACAACATCACAGCACTCATTCAGAGAGCTGGTGCAGACATGATAAGCTGAATGGCCTCCTTCTGCACTATAACAACTCTGTGGTTCCGTGATTCTATGATAACTTTCAAGATACAGACTTCAGTCATTGTGGGCCTTTGAAAATTGACCTTAAAAAATGGTCAAAATGCTGTTCAAGATGGCCACCAAGGGTCAAGTGACCTTCTGGGATTTCCGCACAGGCAAAGGATTAACTCATGATTGAGTGTACTTCCGGAAAGCCTTTAAAGGGTAAATGCCCATGGGTGGAATGCTCTCCCTTGACATTCACAACGTGAAACTACTTGTGGATTGGTACCTCCTTCTGACTGGATGTTTACCAAAACTCAAAATCAATAGCCATCCAAGATGCAGAGTCTGCGAGTTCGACTCTTAACAAAGAAAGATGTAGAGAAACCAGCTTATCACAAGGAGGTGTGAACAGCCACCATTTAAGCCCGCATTGTGTAGCAGTGCCTTCTAACTTTTAACCAGTTATGTAGACAATAAAGGTGTTGATCATGGTGGGGAGGGAGTCACATGACCGAAACTGACCTCAGATCACAAATCCTTTCACTCCCAGAATGAGGGAGGGACGGGCAGTCTGAAAATCAGGGACCATCCTCCAGCAAGAAGAACAAAGCCCTGCCTAACAACCAGGCTGTCCTCAGACAGAGGGACTAACATTCTTTCACTTGCCAGGCTTTGCCTCAACAAAACTCAGCCACGACTTCAACTGGAGACCCAAAGACTTCCACCTTCCATTCATCCTAAGAACCACGAGAGAGGATCCATCCACTCCTGCAACGTGTTCATCTTAAAGGCCTGAAATTTGGACTTGTGATTACATCTTGTATTTTCTTTCGGTTAATAACCTAAACACATGCTCGTTCTCTAAAATCCATCTTGACCTGTGTGCCCTTATGTGTGAGGGAGTGAGTGTGTTTTGTTGTGTTTACATTCGGAGTGTTACATGAATAAACATTTTATCTTTTTTTCTGATTTAAACTTACCCGAAAGCCTGTTTCGTGTTTACTACTGAAAACCACAACACTCAATGTGTTTAAAACACTCCCCCTGAAACACGTCCTGTTGTGGTACAGCCAAGAGGTGAGGAGAGAGAGGAGAAGTTATCCCAGCATCTCTCTCCCTGTCTGTGTCTACTCCTGTACACTTTCCTCCTCTAGACGGACTGCCCTCTGAAGGCCATGTTGTACAGAGAGCAGTAGGGCACCATCATGCGAGAAACCCTTGAGGAAGTGTACTGGAGCTGTATCCATGGGAGTCTGATGGCCTATTCTTTGGTAGCCTTTGTGCTGAGATAACAAGGGTTGTAGAGCCTGTGTGCCTCTGCTGTATGGTTAAGCACACTTGCCAGCAGCCAGTTCTTCAATTGGATAGCCCTTGCCCCCGAGCAGCCATCCATGCAGTCTCTATGGTGACATAAAGAGCTGTGGCACCTGTGATAGCCTCAATATGAAGGCATCGTGACAACGGCCAGGAAACCTTACACACAACCGCAGAAAATGCTTGTGTTGGTCACATGCCAGTTGGATGCTGAGGGAGTCGAATCCCTTCCTTTTGATATATGCTCCTGGTTGTTCTGTTGGGGCCTTGATGGCCACATTCGTTCAGCCTACCTCCTGGATCTGAGTGAATCCTACCATGGAGGCAAAGCCCAAGGACCTCTGGACCTGAGAAGCCCCATCAGTCTGGAAGTTAATGCACAGAGCACCCATCGCCTGCCTGATGCCATTCTGGGTGAGCTGCTTACAAGATGCCGCACATGCCCTGAAACAACCCAGAGGGAAATGACCTCAAAGACGCTGTCACTTTCACAATTGCTGGCAGCGTGTTCCCAGGTGACTGGCAAAGCCTGAGGTCACCTTCCACAAAGGCACACAAATCAGGAACTGCCTGCTTCAATAGGCATAGCCTCCAGTGGCACTGCTGTTCCAACATTTCCAGGAAGCTGAGCCTTTGGCACTGTGCCATCATGCCCTCCCCGTGCCCAGGGACAGCCTTATTTTCCACCAGCTGTGGGGGAACAGCTGCCTGGATCCTGCCACCACCACCATCCACCCCCTCCCCACCCACCACAGTCTGCCTCACCAACCCCTGCAGAAATGCTCCCTCATTATTGCCCTACTGCCCTTTAACACCATTAGAAGCTCTGCCACAAGATTCAATTTCATGCCCTGTATGTTGGAAACTGAATGCCAGGTTTTCCAGGAGGAGTGCGGGGAATGAGGGGGCGGGTTCATTTCTAGGTTGCAAACCCCATTCCCATTGGGGAGCTGAGGTTTGTTGTAATTTTTATAAAGCTACCTGCTGGGGACAGACAAATGGATATCTGGGCGCTCAGCCAAACCTCATAATGCATTTTTGACCGAGAGGCCAGATATCCATTAGTCTGTTGAAACAGCTGCACTCAAGGGAAAAATTGTTTGATTGACAGCTCTTTCTCTGTGATCTATTCTGTCCATTGCACAATTTCTATTTACACAAGATAAAGAGTTTGCAAGTGCTTGCATTTCTGCTGTTAATACTTGAAAGGTTCTGCATGATTGACACTTTTATAGGGTTGTAGGAAAGCCAATTCTTTTAAAGAAACTAGAAAGTTAGCAATAAATGACTTTTTAAAAGAATTTTTTACACATGCTGTTGTTACTTTAGGGATAGTATAGGGTTGAAAGGTCATGGGGAGAGGAGTGGAGGCTGAAATAAGATCAGCCATGATCATATTGAATGGTTGGGCAGGCTCGAGGGGCTGAATTGCCGACTCCTGCTCCTAGTTCTTATGTTCTTATGTTATGTTCTTATCGGTGGTTCTGTAGAGTCTATACTTGGTGAATAGACATAGAAGTGCCGTAGGTTGACATGGAGAGTATGAACAGCCACTGGGGCTGTGGGAAGGGTCATTATTTGGCATGAAGGGCATGAGGGGCCATGGGGAGGGGATAGGGGGCATAGGTTGGCAAAGGCGCATGGGTAAGACCTTTTGAACTTACCTTTTAAAAGGTTCCCTTATCCACACTATGGTTCACCACCAGGGAGGTACCTGTGAACCATAACTCCTTGAAAAGCTGGCCCAACTCCACAAAAATTGCAGGGGAAGAGGAGGCGCCTATCCCAGGAATGTATCTGACCAGGCCAGGACTACAGGACCCAGGCTCACGATCTGCACCAGCCTGCACCCACATCACACGCTGGTGAAAACTGGGGGCGCTGGGGATGGGGCCGGGAGTTCCAGAAGCGGGTTCTGACCGCTATTCTTCAAGGTCCACCAAGTCTCCCCAACTCCTCAAAAATCCAACCCTTCATTTCGAAAAATCTTAAAGGAAATGATTTAGGTTCCCAGATTGGACCAGTTTATTTTATTGCATGCTGGTATAAGTTTTGGGTATTTGGTGTAATTTTCCTTTTAAATGGATATTTCTAGTTTACCTCTGTTCCACTCCCATTATAAATTGCAATCTACAGGGATACATATATATAATATATGCATATATTTATACATATATATATATCTGTATATATATATCCTTCTCAATACAAATATTAGATTATAGTGTTTAAACAGCCTCAAACCACAATTGCTGTTTGAAATACTTTTCCAAATAAGTAACATTTTGTACTGTAACATCCTTTACAAAGATTTCCTTAAGATATATCTGGAAAATGTTTTGTTTAGGAACCAGGGAATAAAGTGGCGATTCAGCAGGAATTTGGTGCCAAGCATTTCACACTGTTTCGCTCCTGGAGGCCTTGTTCAGACAACCTTGTCTGGCAATGCAATCCTCTGCTTCTCTGTTGGACTAATTTAACCTCCTTCATGTGTAGCATGACTATTCAAAGGAACATTTTGCTTTCAGGTTCAAATTAGCCTCGCCTGCCAAGGCTGAGGTACTTCAGACACATTTTACTGAAGGTGAACTAGCAACTCCCATAAGATCATAAGAAACATGAGCAAGAGTAGGCCCTTCGGCCCATCGAGCCTGAATCACCACTCAACAAGATCATGGCTGATCTGTTTGTGGCCTTAACTCCGCTTTCTTGTCCGTTCCCCAGGAGCCTTGACTCCCTTGTCAATCTAAAATCTGTCCAAGTCAGCCTTGAATGTATTCAATTACCCATACTCCACTGGTCTCTGGGAGAAAGAATTCCTAGGGCTGGTGACCCTCTGAGGGAAGAAATTCCTCCTCATCTCTGTCTTAAATGAGACACCATTTATTTTGAAACTTTGCTCCCTACTTCTAGACTCCCCGATCAGGGGAAACATCCTCTCAGCATTGGCCCTCTCAAGCTCCCTCAGAATGATAGCTTTGTACAATAGTTACAGCACAGAAGGAGGCCATTTGACACATCATCTCCCTGCCGGCCCTCTGCAAGAGCAACTCAGCTACTCCTGCTCTGCCCAACCCTTCCCCCAGCCCTGCAGGCTTTTCCTGTTCAGGTAATCTTGTCTTTTTCACTAAGACCATCTCCCTTCTTTCAAAATTCCAATGAGTATAGGTCCAACCTGCTCAACCTTTTCTCATAAGACAACCCCTTCATCACAAGGCTCATCCAAGTGAACCCTCTTTGAACTGCTTCCAATATAAGCATGTCCCTCCTTAAGTAAGGTGACCAAAACTGTTCGCAGTATTCTAGGTGCAGCCTCACCAAGGCTCTGTATAGTGTAGCAATACTTCCCTATTTTTGTACCCCAACCTCTTTGCAGTAAAGGCTGACATTCCATAGTCGGAAGATGAGGTGCTGTTCCTCCAGTTTGCGTTCAGCTTCACTGGAACATTGCAGCAGGCCAAGGACAGACATGTGGGCATGAGAGCAGGGTGGAGTGTTGAAATGGCAAGTGACAGGGAGGTCTGGGTCATGCTTGTGTTCGGTCTCTCCAATGTAGAGGAGACCGCACTGGAAGCAGTGAATGCATTGGACGAAATTGAGGGAAGTGCAGGTGAAGCGCGGCTTCACTTGAAAGGAGTGTTTGGGCCCTTGGATGGTGAGGAGAGGGGAAGTAAAGGGGCAGGTGTTGCACCTTCTGTGGTTGCATGGGAAGGTGCCTTTGGAGGGGGTTGAGGTGTAGGGGGTGATGTAGGAGTGGACCAGAGTGTCCTTGAGGGAACGATCCCTGCAGAATGCTGCCGGGGGGGTGAAGGGAAGATGTGTTTGGTGTTAGCATCATGCTGGAGTTGGCGGAAATGGCGGAGGATGATCCTTTGAATGCGGAGGCTGGTGGGGTGATAAGTGAGAACAAGGGGGACCCTATTATGGTTCTGGGAGGGAGAGGAAGGTGTGAGGGCAGTTGCGTAGGAGATTGGTCGGACACGGTTGAGGGCCCTGTCAACCACCGTGGGTGGAAAACCTCGGTTAAGGAAGAAGGAAGACATGTCAGAGGAACTGTTTTTGAAGGTAGCAACATCAGAACAGATGCGACGGAGGTAAAGGAACTGAGAGAATGGGATGGAGTCCTTACAGGAAGCGGGGTGTGAGGAGCTGTAGTCGAGGTAGTTGTGGGAGTTGGTAGGCTTGTAATGGATATTGGTAGACAGTCTATCACCAGAAATTGAGACAGAGAGGTCAAGGAAGGGAAGGGAAGTGTCAGAGGTGGACCATGTGAAAATGATGGAGGGGTGGAAATTGGAAGCAAAATTAATAAATTTTTCCTGATCCAGACGAGAGCATGAAGCAGCACCGAAGTAATCATCGATTTACCGGAGAAAGAGTTGTGGGAGGGGTCGGAGTAGGACTGGAACAAGGAATGTTCCACATATCCCATAAAGAGACAGGCATAGCTGGGGCCCATGCGGGTACCCATAGCCACACCTTTTATTTGGAGGAATTGAGAGGAGTTGAAGGAGAAATTGTTCAGTGTGAGAACAAGTTCAGCCAGATGGAGGAGAGTAGTGGTGGATGGGGATTGTTCGGGCCTCTGTTTGAGGAAGAAGCTAAGGGCCCTCAGACCATTCCGGTGGGGGATGGAGGTGTAGAGGGATTGGACGTCCATGGTGAAGAGGAAGCGGTTGGGGCCAGGGAACTGCAAATTGTTGATATGATGTAGGGTGTCAGAGGAATCACGGATGTAGGTGGGAAGGGACTGGACAAGGGGAGAGAGAAGGGAGTCAAGATAGGAAGAAATGAGTTCCATGGGGCAGGAGCAGGCTGACACGATCGGTCTGCCGGGACAGTTCTGTTTGTGGATTTTGGGTAGGAGGTAGAAGCGGGCCGTCCGAGATTGGGAGACTATGAGGTTGGAAGCTGTGGAAGGAAGATCCCCAGAGGAGATGAGGTCACTGACAGTCCTGGAAACAATGGCTAGATGTTCAGTGGTGGGGTCATGGTCCAGGGAGAGGTAGGAGGAAGTGTCTGCAAATTGATGCTCAGCCTCTATGAGGTAGAGGTCAGTGCACCAGACAACAACAGCACCACCCTTGTCAGCGGGTTTAATGACAATGTTGGGGTTGGACTTGAGAGAACGGAGTGCAGCAAGTTCAGAGAGAGACAGGTTAGAATGGGTGAGAGGAGCAGAGAAATTGAGACGACTAATGTCACGCTGACAGTTCTCAATGAAAAGATCAGGAGCGGGTAAAAATCCAGAGGGAGGGGTCCAGGTGGAGGGAGAATATTGGAGGTGGTTAAAAGGATCCGTTGAACGGGGAGAGGACTCTTGCTCAAAGAAGTGAGCACGGAGACGAAGACGGCGGAAGAAGAGTTCAGCATCGTGCCGTGCCCGAAATTCATTGAGGTGAGGGTTTAAGAGAATTAAACTGAGTCCTTTGCTGAGCACTGAACATTCAGCATTGGAGAGGGGAAGGTCAGGGGGTATAGTGAATACATGGCCAGGGCTGGGATTGGAAGACGGGGTGGGGACGGAGGGACAGGCAGGGGTGGAGGGTCCTGGATGGGTGTTGGTGTCGATGAGTTGTTGGAGCTTGCGTTCCTTTGAATCTGAAAGAAAGAGACAAAGTTTCTTGTTGAGGCGTCGAATGAGACGAAAATTAAATGAAACTGGGGGCACGGGCAGCTTAGAGATAGGGTGAGTCGGTGCTGCTGGAGGGGGAGGTCGAGTGTGTTCATATGGTGGTGCACGGCACTGGTTATGGATCCCAGGATGTGACGGGAACAGCAGTCTGAGGAGCGTTGTATGTCCCGGAGATACCTGTAATCCTGAGTGGGTTCGAAACATGAGGGATGGAAATTCAGTTGGAATCTACGTGGGGTAAGTTGGAGACAGAGACAGTCACTGAGGAATGAAATATGGCTGTGAAAGCGAGTTTCTACCTACCTTTGTATCATCAGCAAATTTAGCAATCATGCCTTCGGTCCCGTCATCCGAGTCATTCATATAGATCATAAATTGCTGAGGCCCCAGCACTGTCCCTGCAGCACTCCACCAGTTACATTTTATCAAAGTTGAAAATGGCTCATTTATCCCAACACTCTGTTTCCTGTTAGTCAATCCTCTATCCATGCTAATATATTACCCCCAACACCATGTGCTCTTTTCTTGTGTAGTAACGTTTTATATGGCACCTTATTAAATGCCTGTTGGAAATCTAAGTACAGTATGTCTACTGGTTTCCCTTTTATCCACCTTCTTTGTAACATCCTTATAGAGCTCTAATAAATTTGTCAAATGTGATTTTGCTTTCACAGTGACATAGTGGTATTGTCACTGGACTAGTAATCCAGAGACACAGGGTAATGCTCTGGGGACCCAGGTTCAAATCCCACCACAGCAGATGGTGAAATCTGAATCCATTAAAAGTCTAATGATGACCATGAAACCATTGCTGATTGTTGTAAAAACCCATCTCGTCCTGCATGTGAATCTAGACTCACAGCAATGTGGTTGACTCTTAAATGCCCTCTAAACAAGGGCAATTAGGGATGGGCAATAAATGCTGGCCTAGCCAGCGATGCCAACATCCCATAAATGAATAAAAAGAAAACATACAATTGATTGTATTATGATTTTCTAAAAGGCTTGCTACTACCTCCTTAATAATGGATTCCTAATGACAGACTTTAGATTAACTGGCCTATAGTTTCCTGCTTTCTATCTCCCAACCACAGTGGCATTATAGTTGCAGTTTTCCAATCCACTGGGACCTTTCCAGAATCGAGGGAACTTATAATCAATGCGTGCACTATCTCACAGCAGGAGGCTATCAGGTCCAGGGAACTTGTCAGCTTTTAGTCCCATTCGTTTCCCTGGTGCTTTTTCTCTCGTAATCGTGATTGTTTTAAGTTTCTGCCTCCCTTTTGCCTCTTGATTTTCTACTATTTTTGGGATCTGTTGTGGAGACAGGTACAAAATGCTTGTTCAAAGTCTCTGCCATTTCCTGATTAATTCCCCAGCCTAGCCCCTGTAAGGGACCAGCGCTGGCTTTTGCTACCCTTTTAAAGACTTCATCTTGATGCCATGCAGGTACAAGGCTAATTTGGTTCCTTTATTTGTCCGTAATTGATTCAATGTCTCAGGTTACATCAGAATAGCTTGAACTTCAAGGCTTATTTCAAAGTACATTGCAACTGATTATCTTGTCTTGACTGGACTGAATCTCCTGGAAACAAGAATGAGAAGGAGAAAACAAAGGAGCAAAGCTGTCATATTAATGGATGCTGACCTTCAGGTGTTGTTTCAGAAGATGCAGTAAAGGTGATAGCACTTTTCAAAGCTGTGAGGAGCTGTACTCAAAATATCCCTGGGTGTTGCTGCCAGGGGAGCCAATTAAATCTCTCACATCCAAAGCTCCTGGGAGCAAATGCGATCAAAATTTTCAGGACTCAAGGATTCTGCTAAGTTAAGAGTCCACAGAATTTTCCAAATCCAAGTGCATGGCCGTAAAATCTCGCAAAGGGTTTTCTTTCAACCTGGTGCAGCTTCCCTTGCTGCTGTGTGTAAAACACACAGCTCTTCCACACGTACATCTGCAAAGCTAGCATGCTGTGACTGACACTGAGACGTCCAGACAGAAACGTTACATTTTGGGTGCATGGGAAACACTGCCGACAGGAACTGCTTGCTGAGCTACATGTTCACGAACTCACGTGAGGCGAAGGGCAGGCTGGGCACTTGATTGGTCCTTCCATATTCCAATGTCTAGCGCAGCTGTTTACAGGATTCAGATGTAACATGCAGAACAATGGAGGAGGTTCTCTCAATCACACACATCGGCTCAGTATGAACAGAATGGCCTCAAATTTCTGAGGCAAGAGCTCATGGAGAAAGTGAGAGATGGAGATGTTAGAGGTTTGCCTTAGCTCGGGGCTAAGGTGCATTATTGTCTCTAGTCCTACTCTTAGACTAACTGAAGTTTGTCACTTCCTCAGCACACTGTTTCTGACCACCCAAAAGACCACCTCCCCACCAACCCCAACCACCCCAGCTTGTGTTGCTCCCTTTTCTCAATAACACTCTGTGGCTCATTCATTGTTCCCTCTTGCAACTCACTTCCTTTATAGCCAAGAACGGGTGCACTTGTGTGAGTAATTTCCACTGTTGCTTGGGAGACAGCAGATGGTGTGAGGTACTGGGACATGGCAGATTTACTCTGTGGCTTTTCCTCTCCAAGAACCCAAATAAATAGAATAAAAGCATTTGGTGGAGTCCTGGCAATAACTGTCACTGCAAACAGTGCTTGCAAGGCAAGAGGTTGTGAATTTCTCTGTTCCTGCACTAGAGTCAATGCCTGAATGAGCGAGTAAAGGGAAGAAATAATAATGAACAGAGGACAACGTTAATGCTGAGCTGGGAGAGGGAGGCTTTCACCTTGCTCCAGAGTGTGTAACCTGCATGGAGCATTCATGTCTGTCTCTGTCTCCAGAACCAACCCTGTGAAAATGGTTCACATGCTTTCATGTGCCAATTTGTATGAGGGAGTTGTACAATGTTCTAGTCATGACTAAGCCCTGAAGAAAATATCCTTAGTGCTCAAGAGTCTGTTTATCCAATCCTTCTGCTTCTGGTGGTAATGGAATTATCTTAGATGGAATGAAGGTGAAAGCATCTTGATTGGCATCGTGGGTTTTAGTGTTCAACTCACAGGGGGAAGCCAGCTGTACAATAATGGAATGAACTTCTGTACATGAAGATTATGGTTTGGTGGCCTTTACTGTCTTTTGTGTCCCAACACTCCTTCTCTGCTGTACAAAAAGTGCTGTTGGCTGCTTCTAACTGATGAAGGAGTTTGCCTTGCTTTATGTAGCTTGGGATCACTGACTGAGATATGCTCTCAGTCCGTCTCAAATGTTTCTCATTCTCACCATCCTCAAATCCTCCTCTGGTTCCATCTCCCCTCCCCCCACACACACACCCCCAACTGTTCCCAATCCCCACCACCCCACAGTCATCCCCTGCCCATCTCCTGAACTTGGATTAAACTGTAGCTGCAGAGAAGCCAGTGATCGAAAGCATGGGCTGTAAACCACTTCCAAAATGCACAAAACTGGGTCAAAAACCAGACCAGGACAAATGGGAGGGAAAAACTAAATCAGCAGATACTTTAACATTTAGGTCTCAACAGAATTTTCCAGGTAATAGGATTATCTTAATGAGTTACAGAAGCTGAGTTTGAGAATGAAACTCGGAATTTGGGGTTATGTGTAGGTTGGGGGTTTAGTGAGTTTCAGGGGTTAAAGATATAAACAACAACTTGAGACGGCATAGAATAAATTTAAGTTGAAATCATATGATGCAAGTAAGGTGAAGAATAAAGGGAGTGGGATAGATACTTTGTCAGTGGGGTGTGAAATTAGGGAACAATCTCCTTCACATTTTCAACAATCTAAGGCCAATGGGAAAGTGATTTTTTTCAATTTATTAATTCACAAGATGTGGGCACCACTGGCAAGACCAGCATTTATTGCCCTTGAGAAGGTGGTGGTGAGCTGCCTTCTTGAACCGCTGCAGTCCATGTGGTGTAGATACACCCTCAGTGCTGTTAGGGAGGGAGTTCCAGGATATTGACCCAACGACAGTGAAGGAACAGCTAATATATTTCCAAGTCAGGATGGGGGGGGCGGGGGTTGGGGAGGGGGGCTGCGGAATGGTGGTGTGGTGACTTGGAGGGGAACTTGCAGGTGGTGGTGTTCCCATATGTCAGCTACCCTTGTCCTTCTCAATGGTAGAGGTTTGAAAGGTGCTGTTGAAGGAGGCTTGGTGAGTTACTGTAACACATCTTATATATGATACACACTGCTGCTACTGTGTGTCATTGATGGAGGGAGTGAATGTTTAAGGTGGTGGATGGGGTGCCAATCAAGTGGACTGCTTTGTCCTGGATGGTGTCAAGCTTCTTGGCTGTAGTTGGAGCTGCACTTATCCAGGCAAGTGGAGAATATTCCATCACACTCCTGACTTGTGCATTGTAAATGGTGGACAGGCTTTGGGGAGTCAGGAGGTGAGTTACTCTCCACAGAATTTCTAACCTCTGACTTGCTCTTGTAGCTAGTCCAGTTCAGTTTCTGGTTAATGGTAACCCCCAGGATGTTGATAGTGGGAGATTCACCAAGAAGAATGCGACTGAATATCAAGGTGAGCTGGTTCGATTCTTTCTAGTTAGAGACAGTCATTGCCTGGAACTTGTGTGGCATGAATGTTACTTTCCACTTAAAAACAAAAGCTTGAGTGTCTTGCTGCATATGGACACAGACTGCTTCAGTATCTGAGGAGTTGCAAATGGTGCTGAGCATTGTGCGATTATCAGTGAACATCCCCACCTTATGATGGAAGGAAGGTCATTGATGAAGCAGCTGAAGATGGTTGGGCCGAGGACACTACCCTGAGGAACTCCTGAAGTGATGTCCTGGAGCTGCGATGAACTGGAGAATTTCTCCCCTGGTTCCCATTGACTCCAGTATTGCTAGGGTTCTTGATGCCACACTCAGTTGACGCTGTCCTGATGTCAAGGGCAGTTCATCTAACCTCACCTCTTGAGTTCAGCTCTTTTGTCCAAGTTTGGACTAAGGCTGTAATGAAGTCAGGAACTGAAAGATCCTCCAGTGGAACCCAATATTGATAGATTAGGTGAATGGGCAAAACTGTGAGAATTGGACCTCACTGGTGGCAATTGTGAGCTCACTTACTTTGGACTTGAAAAGTATAGAATAGGATTCTTGCTAAATGGCGAAAAGAAAGGAACAGTGGAGGTTCAGAGACTTGGGGATCCAGCTACACAAATCATTAAAACATTATGAAAAGGCACCACATATAATCAAAATGTTTAATGGAATGCTGATCTTTATACCTACAGAAGTAGAATACAAGGGGGTAGAAGTCATGTTTCAGCTACACAAAGCCCTGGTTAGACCACACCTACATGGCCTAAACATTCGAGCCAGGCCTATCAGTAGTGAAATTAAGAAACACTTTTTCACACAAAGGGTGATAGAAGTTTGGAACTCTCTTCGACAAACAACATTTCATGCTGGAAGAGTTGTGAATTTTAAATCTGAAATTGATAGATTTTTGTTAACCAAAGGTGCTAAGAGATATGGGGCAATGGTGTTAGGTTACAGATCAGCCATGATCTCACTGTATGACAGAAGAGGGCTAAATGCTGACTGCTGCTCCTATGTTGTGATATCGCTATGTTCCTAGGTGAACAAATGCTTACTCAATGAGGTCAGTTTGAAGGACAATCTTAAAGCAGAAAAGAGGTAGAGAGACGGAGCGGTTTAGGGAAGGAGTTCTTAGGGCATTAACAGCTGAAGGTACAGCCGCCGATGAGAATTATAACCAGGGATTGTCAAGGGGCCAGAATTGGAAGAGTGCAGAGATCTCTGGAACCAAGGACATCTGTGCCAGAGTCCAACTCCATAGCAGGAGAGGTATATACTGTAAGAGGGAGATCCAGAGACAAGCTCTGACCAGCAGTCAGTTTCACATCACTGCAAGGTGTCTAAAGGCTGCTGTGTTCTAATCTCACAGAGAACCATCAGTGCTTTTCATGGTTTATCTCAATGAGTTAGATTTAAATATCGAGGGCGTGATTGAGGGGTTTACAGATGATACAAAAATTCCGTGTGTGGTTGGTGATGATGAAGAAAGACTGCAGGAAGGTATCTATGGACTGGTCGTGTGGGCTAATGGAATGCAATCCGGAGAAGGGTGAAGTGATACATTTGGAGAGAGCAAATAAGGCAAAGGAATACACAATAAATGATCAACGTAGAGGAACAAAGGGAATGCATGTCCACAGATCCCTGAAGGTAGTAGGATAGGTAAGAGCAGTTGTTAAGCATACATATGCAATATAATGTGTATTGACCCTCTTGCTACCTCTCTGACTCTCTCACCCTCGATTCTAACCCAGTCTGCCCCATGGAAAGGGCTGAGTTCAAGGATTATCACAGCCCCTAACAGTTTCCAGGACAACCTGGACCCAGGGTACACAATGTGATCGGATGTAATTGACTTGAACACTGATGAAAATCATTCAGTCACTGGCCTTATTCGGGGGTGGGGCATTTATAAACGTCTGTGCTTGGAAACATCCTCTATTTGTTTGCACCCACAGTGTCAGCCATGCTGAAGTTTCACGGTACGAGTCAAATCTTAAGTCTCAATTTTTTTTCCTATTCATTCACAGGTTGTGGGCTTCGCTGGCTGGGCCAGCATTTATTGTCCATCCCTATTTACCCTTGAGAAGGTGGTGGTGAGCTGCCTTCTTGAACCGCTGCAGCCCATGTGGTGTATGTACAATTGACTCACTTTTAGTGGTTTGGTACAACTGAGTTGCTTGCTCGACCATTCAGAGGGCATTTAAGAGTGAACCACATTGCTGTGGGTCTGGAGTCACATGTAGGCCAGACCAGGTAAGGATGGCAGATTTCCTTCCCTAAAAGGAATTTGTGAACCAGATGAGTTTTTATGACACTCAAAGAACAAAGAAAAGTACAGCACAGGAAAAGGCCCTTCGGCCCTCCAAGCCTGCGCCGATCATATTGCCTGTCAAACTAAAATATTTTGCACTTCCAGGGTCCGTATCCCTCTATTCCCATCCTATTCATGTATTTGTCAAGCTGCCTCTTAAACACCACTATCGTACCTGCTTCCACCACCTCCTCTGGCAGCGAATTCCAGACACTCACTACCCTCTGTGTAAAAAACTTGCCCCGCACATCTCCTCTATAGCTTTCTCCTCTCATCTTAAATCTATGTTCCCTAGTAATTGACTCTTCCACCCTGGGAAAAAGCTTCTGACTATCTACTCTGTCCATGTCACTCATAATTTTGTAAACTTCTATCAAGTCGCCCCCCAATCTCTGTTGCTCTAGAGAGAACAATCCGAGTTTCTCCAACCTCTCCTCATAGCTAATAACCTCCAGACCAGGCAGCATCCTGGTAAACCTCCTCTGCACCCTCTCCAACGCCTCCATATCCTTGTGGTAATGTGGCGACCAGAATTGCACGCAATATTCCAAGTGTGGCCTAACCAAGGTCCTATACAGCTGCAGCATGACTTCCCAGCTTTTATACTCAATACCCCTGCCGATGAAGACAAGCATGCCATATGCCTTCCTGACTACCTTATCCACCTGCGTTGCCACTTTCAGTGACCTGTGGACCTGTACACCCAGATCCCTCTGCCCGTCGATGCACTTAAGGGTTCTGCCATTTACTGTATAATTCCTACCTGTAATAGACCTTCCAAAATGCATTACCTCGTATTTGTCTGGATTAAACTCCATCTGCCATTTCTCCGCCCAAGTCTCCAACCGATCTGTATCCCGTTGTATCCTTTGACAATCCTCTTCACTATCTGCAACTCCTCCAACCTTAGTGTCATCTACAAACTTACTAATTAGCCCAGTTACATTTTCCTCCAAATCATTTATGTATACTACAAACAGCAAAGGTCCCAGCACTGATCCCTGGGGAACACTACTAGTCACAGCTCTCCATTCAGAAAAGCACCCTTCCACTGCTACCCTCTGTCTTCACTCGACAACGGTTTCAAGGTCATCATTAGACTTTTAATTCCAGACATTTATTGAACTCAAATTCCACCATCTGGCATGGTGGGATTCAAACTCGGGTCCCCAGAGCATTACCCTGGGTGTCTGGATTACTATTCTTGTGGCAATAGAACTACACCGTCGCCTCCCCCTAAATTGATATTTTTGATCTCGCTAACATGGTCATTTCCTCTCTCTCCCTGTCGGCCTTTCAGTCTCACTTTCCCTGTAGAAAGAAGGGACAGGATTCCCTCTTTGCCGCTGCAAAGGGACATCCCACATGAAGTTGAAAATTGACAGCTGTACCTAAATTTGTCGGAAATTCTGGTGACCCTTCCCACCGTGCACTCCAAACAAGGGGAGAGATGGGAGCAGATAGTACTGTGAAAGAGCTCATCGTTAAAATAGGGGAGGGTGCAATATATCTGTTTGATGCTGACATTAACAAGACTAATGTGCATCCATTCAGGGTGATTCAGCACCATTATTGTGTGTTTGACGACTCAGTTTACGGCTGGTTACTAAGCTGAGAGAAAGTGCTCAGTAAAACTGAATGATTGCCAACACAAGAGATAAAAATTAACTCTAATTAAACATGCACTCAGTGAACTCAGAGCAAATTAAACCCTGAGGAGGTTAATCACACTCCTTTGTAATTGTTTGATGTTTTTTTTTCCCTCGTTAAGGTTTTCGAGTGAAGTAATTGTATCTACACAAGCTGAGGTAAAGACTGATGAGCAACTAATTAAAATAACACCACCATCCTCTTAAACATTGAGCCCATACACTTACTGATTCAATTAGGAAGGGAATGCAGCTATATAGGAACATGAGAACGGACTGGGAAACCGGGGTCATTTCTGGTGATTTGACTGTTAATGAACTTTGGGAATAGGAGCAAGGCTGATTCTTCCATTCCAGTCTTAGACCCTCGAACCTGTTCAACCATTCAATTAAACCAGGGGACGGAATTTTACACCAACAGGATTTTACGGTCCCGCCAAAATCAATGGACTTTTTAAAAGGCTCTCCACGTTTCATGGCCCCACCCCCACCGCAATGGGGTCATAAAATCCCAACCATGGTCCATCTGCATCTACTGCCATGTTCCACCCTCTATTCCATTGACCTTATTATCCAGGCCAACCGATATCTAGTCAATAAAAGCAAAATACTGCAGGTGCTGGAAATACTCAACAGATCTGGCAGCATGGAGCGAGAAACAGAGTTCGAGTTGAACCTGATTCTTCTTCGAATACCTATTAACCCCAATTTTTAAAATTTTCAATTGATGTCCCAGCCTCAGCAGCTTTTTGGAGGGACAGAGTCCCCCTCTTCCCTCGTGCGGAGAAGTGATTCCTGTAGAAAGAAGAACTGTAGCTGAGGTTGAGATTTCTGCAGCCTATCCATGGGGATACTGGTGTCACTGGCTAGGCCAATATTTGTTGCCCTTCCCTAAATACCCCTAAACTAAGTGTCTTACTCAGCCATTTCAAAAGGCAATTAAGATTCAACCACATTGCTGTGGACCTGGAGTCACATGTAGACCAGACCAGGCAAGGACAGCAGATTTCCTTCCCTAAAGGACATTAGTGAACCAGATGGGTTTTCACAACAATCAATAGTAGTTATCATGGTCACCATAAAAAGTGCAGTTTGACAAACCTAATCCATCACATTTTGAGATACTGGAAAAAGCAGGACTGCTGGGAGAGAGAGCTTATTTTTCTCCAAAGTGCTGATCTGTGAGAACTGGCTTTAAGAAGTGATTGGATCCCAAAGTTAGACAGTATTATCAGGGTTAAGATAAAGAAAGCTTATTGGAAATGCCTGAAGCAGGCCGAGAGATTTTGGACAAAGGCAGATGTCTGTGTCTGTCAATGCCTTTGGAATAGAGAAGTGTAACTAAATGCAAGCACAGGCTGCGTCTCAGGACAAGTGCCCAGTTAGTCAATCTGAACTGAGTTCAGCTGAAAGCCATTGGAAAACGAAGATCCACCCCCAGTAGATGTTGATTTTAACTGTATAAAAAATAGTGACTTTAGAACTGTGGAACTTCAGTCAAGCGAAAGAGGTGATCTGTGCAATCACTGGAACCTGCAGTTAGCAGGGACCTGGCCGTTTGCTTTTCAGATGGCGGGATTTCCTTCCCCAATATCCTGAACATATAAACATATGACGTGGGGCAGGAGTAGGTCCCTTGGCTCCTCAAGCCTGCTCCGCCATTCAATAAGATCATCTGTGTGACAAAAGTGTAATAATTTCCATATTTTTCTGGTTTATTGTGAAGGAGGTTTATGGGGATAGGTATAGTTGGGTCTGTCTGTCTGATTTAATTACATTTGGAGTCAAGTGCACTGCAAGCTTGAAATCATCAAAAGAAGCTAGGCGATTGACATGTTAATGAGTAAACATGGATGCTGGCTCAGCATGTAAGGTGTGAAAAGAATTAGTATTTTTAGATAAATGAAGGGATTGTTTGAATTTCAAAAGGATCTTAATCTGTTTATAAATAGCCAAATTAGCAAGGCTAAGGGGTGTTTATGTTTCCCAAAGGTTACTGACAATATTGACCACATGAAAGTTTTTATATTATGAGGAAGATACAATTTCAAAACAATAGAATTTACATATTAAAAAGAGAGGGACATATATAAAGGAGGATGAAAGGCTATGTGGAAGATCTAACAAGAGTGCATGAATAGCCTTAATTAAGCCTCTAACCGTTTGTGCATAAGTCTGCTATATAACAAAACTGAAGTTGGGGAAAAAGCCATTTGGAATTCCACTGTCAAGTGGGTATTGTGTTAACTTGCTGGTTCTGTTTTAAATCTAAAATCTACGTTTGGACCGTTGTGTTAAAAGGGGTGTCACTGGGCTCAGGTTAATTAGGAGTTTTAGGAGCTGTTATTGTTGTAAGTAATTGTAGTCTTATGTAGGTGCTGGAAATCTTTTATTTTGTTAATAAATTTTTTAATTTAATTTTTAAAATCTAAAAAGATCTTGGTGGCTTATTATTTCTGAATTCAATGCACACATCTTCTCATAATAAATACAAATTGCAAAACAGTTGTGATAGTGCGACCAAGTTTCCCTTGTGGATTTGGTCTGCCTGGCACTTGTCATTTGCCACGTCATAACATCTGATTTTAATCTCACATTCCTGCCTATCCCCAATAACCTTTCACCCCCTTGCTTATCTAGAATCTATCTACCTCGGCCTTAAAGATATGCAAGGCCTCTGCCTCAACCACCTTTTCAGGAAGAGAATTCCAAAGTCTCACAGCCCTCTGAGAGAAAAAAAAATTTCTCCATCTCTGTCGTAAATGGGTGACCCACATCCCCATCAATACCAAAATTAATCGGCCCAGGGCAAAACTTCTGCCCTGGCTGGCAATTCTGTAATTCCAGTAGCACCATGTTCGAGTGCTGGCAGTCCCAAATGAAGAGGAGCTAATGGAGGCCAGAATTCAAGTTTGGGAAATCGGCGGGACCTGACTGGCATGTCCCGGTGAGGGGGTGTTGGGGGACAGGTTTGAAAGACCAGGGCATAGGATTAAAGTCGGGGGGGGGGGTTGACTTTTTTTTATTCTTTTATGGGATGTAGGCTTCGCTGGCTGGGACAGCATTTATTGCCTATCACTTGAGAAGGTGGTGGTGAGCTGCCTTCTTGAACGTTTTAGGGGGATGCCTCCGATGGGAATAAGAGGTCCATCCCCCTCTTGCCCGACACCAGCTCGCCTAGTAAAATCTGCTGGACTACCCACTTGGCATGGGCCTCCCACTGCTGTGGGTAAAATGGCAGTGGAGTGGAGTGAGGCACTTAATGGCCATTAATTGGCCACTTAATGGCTTCAATTGGCCCAAGGGTGGGCAGGCTGCTCAACATCTCCACCGCCCCCTGTAGAATGGAGGACTGGTCAGGTTGGTAGACCACCAGCTGGATGTTACAAGCTCCCCACCTCCAAACCCGCTGGCAGGGGAACTGTAAAATTCTGCCCCATAGTTCTGTGCATTTTATCGCTTGACTAATCTTGCATCGTTCGCATTGCAAAAGAGTGAGAAAGAATTTTGATAGCTAAATGAAGCACTTGAGTACGATCCCTATATTTTGTAATCCAGGTCAGAACTCTAAACCCTGTACAGACTGGGGAAAGTCTCACATTCTGGACATCAGCCCTTAACAGCCTGGCACTAATTTTAATGTTCTGCCCCCTTGTTCTGAACTTCCCCCCGCCCCCCCACCCAGAGGACATAATTTATCTCTATCTACCCTATCAAACATTTCAAATCTTATATGCCTCAAAACTTAATCTTCTAAAACAAAACAAAAATAGCTGGAAAAACTCAGCAGGTCTGACAGCATCTGCGGAGAGGGATACAGTTAACGTTTCGAGTCAGTATGACTCTTCAACAGAACTAAAGAAAAATAGAAACGAGGTGAAATATAAGCTGGTTTAAGTGGGGGTGGGACAGGTAGAGCTGGATAGAGGGCCAGTGATAGGTGGAGGCAAAGAAGAGATTACCAAAGATGTCATAAACAAAAGGACAAAGGGGTGTTGACGGTGGTGATATTAGCTAAGGAATGTGCTAATGGGGACATTAAGGGTAGAAAGCAGGATGAGCAAGGTACAGATAGTCCTAGTGGGGGTGGGGTGGGGGGAAGGGATCGAAATAGGCTAAAAGGTGGAGATAAAACAGTGGATGGAAATACATTTAAAAATAATAGAAATAGGTGGGAAAAGAAAAATATATTAAAAATTATAAATTATTAGAAAAAAGGGGGATCAGAAAGGGGGTGAGGATGGAGGAGAGAGTTCATGATCTGAAGTTGTTGAACTCAATATTCAGTCCGGAAGGCTGTAAGGTGCCTAACTGAGGTGAGGTGCTGTTCCTCCGGTTTGCGTTGGGCTTCACTGGAATAATGCAGCAGGCCAAGGACAGACATGTGGGTATGAGAGCAGGGTGGAGTGTTGAAATGGCAAGCGACAGGGAGGTCTGGGTCATGCTTGCGGACAGACTGAAGGTGTTCTGCAAAGCGGTCACCCAGTCTGCGTTTGGTCTCTCCAATGTAGAGGAAACCGCACTGGGAGCAGCAAATGCAGTAGACTAAGTTGGGGGAAGTGCAAGTGAAATGCTGATTCACTTGAAAGGAGTGTTTGGGCCCTTGGATGGTGAGGAGAGAGGAAGTGAAGGGGCAGGTGTTGCACCTTCTGCGGTTGCATGGGAAGGTGCCGTGGGAGGGGGTTGAGGTGTAGGGGGTGATGGAGGAGTGGACCAGGGTGTCCCAGAGGGAGCGATCCCTACGGAATGCCGCTGGGGGGGGTGAAGGGAAGATATGTTTGGTGGTGGCATCATGCTGAAGTTGGCGGAAATGGCGGAGGATAATCCTTTGAATGCGGAGGCTGGTGGGGTGATAAGTGAGGACAAGGGGGACCCTATCATGTTTCTGGGAGAGAGGAGAAGGTGTGAGAGCGGATGCACGGGAGATGGGCTGGACACGGTTGAGGGCCCTGTCAACCACCGTGGGTGGAAAACCTCAGTTAAGGAAGAAGGAGGACATGTCAAAGGAACTGTTTTTGAAGGTAGCTTCATCAGAACAGATGCGACGGAGGAGAAGAAACTGAGAGAATGGAATGGAGTCCTTACAGGAAGCAGGGTGTGAGGAGCTGTAGTCGAGGTAGCTGTGGGAGTCGGTAGGCTTGTAATGGATATTGGTGGATAGTCTATCACCAGAAATTGAGACAGCGAGGTCAAGGAAGGGAAGGGAAGTGTCAGTGATGAACCATGTGAAAATGATTGAGGGGTTTTGGAAGCAAATTTAATAAATTTTTCCAGGTCCAGACGAGAGCATGAAGCAGCACCGAAGCAGTCATCGATGTATCGGAGAAAGAGTTGTGGGAGGGGGCCGGAGTAGGACTGGAACAAGGAATGTTCCACATACCCCAAGGTCCAGGTTGCTGGTTGACCAAAAGACCAAAAGGGGGGGCTGCAGTCGGAATCATGTCTATAGCCTTGAAGGTATGGAGCCCAGACCCAGATGTAGCAGGGGTAGGGTAGAATACTCATAGACGTTTACAGCAGAGTAGGAGGCCGTTTGTCCAATTGTGGCCACCCACTCAACAAAGATCTGACTACACCAATCCCATTTTCCAGCACTTGGCCCATAGCTCTGGAGGCTATGGGTCCGCAAATGAATATCTAAATATTTCTTAAATGTTAAGAGAGTTTCTGACTCAACCACCCTTTCAGGTAGTGAGTTCCAGGCTCCCATCACCCTCAACTCACCTCTTACCCTTCTACCTCTTACCTTAAATCTATGCCGCCTGGCTATTGACCCTTCTACTAATGGAAAAAGTGCCTTACTATCTGCCCTATCTATGCCCCTCATAATCTTGCACACCTCTGTCAGGTCCCCTCTCAACCTCCACTTCTCCAAGGAAAACATAATAAAAATAAAACATTAAAAAAAACCTACCAAGGCTTCTAGCACAAAGGGACAATGAATCATTTTGTTTCACAAGCTCCGAGGAGGGAAATAACCATTTCAGAGACACAGCATGTCTTTAAGCACTGTTTGTAGTGAAGGTCGCTGAGATGCCACCTGTCCCAGTGCTGGTAAAAGGGCTTACAGGCATAAGCTTAAAGGTTCCCTTCGTCAAAATCCACCTGCAGAGTAAGTGAGTCACTGGTTTAGTGGTGACCGGTGTTGTTCCGAGCTCACTCATACTGGGGGTAGACCTATTGTTGGGGAGTTACTTGGCGGAATTGTACCCAGAGGGTCAAAAGCTGTCCACAGGGACAGGGGAAGCGGAAGGGAACCAGCAATATTCTGCTCAGCTGCTGAGGGCTGAAGAAGTCCTTAAAATCCCACAGGGATAGAGATTTATAAGTGTTGGGAAAACAAAAGGAAAGCCTTCTGAGGAAAAGGAAGTCATGGAGGAACTTGTAAAAGCTAAAGAGGCCAAGGCAAGGCCAGTAGAGCATAAAAGGATTGAAGAGATTGAACCAGAGGTCTGGTTAGAGTAGATACCTTCTTCCCAGACTTAAATAGGGAGAGGGAGAGTTCCCAAACATGGAGACAGACACTGAGGGTGATACCTCATCCAGTTGAAGTGCCATCTCCTTCACAAAGCTATTAATCACCCCTCCTAATACAGAGTCATAGACGTCTACAGCACACATAAAGGCCCTTTGGCCCATCGAGTCTGCACCGATCAAACAAGTATATTAGAACATAAGAACATAAGAACCAGGAGCAGGAGTAGGCAATTCAGCCCCTTGAGCCTGCCCTGCCATTCATTACGAGCTTATTTTGGCCTCAACTCCAATTTGCCGCCCTCTCCCCATAACCTTTCAACCCGTTACTAATTAAAAATCTGTCTATCTCCTCCTTAAATTTATTCAGCGTCCCGGCATCCACTGCTCTCTGAGGTAGTGAATTCCACAGATCCACAACCCTTTGAGAAAAGTGATTCCTCCTCATCCCTGATTTAAATCTACCTCCCCTTAGCCTAAAACTATGGCCTCTCATTCTAGAATGTCCCACAAGGGAAAACATCCGCTCCATGTCTACTTTGTCAATCCCCTTTAGCATCTTATATACCTCAATTAGATCTCCTCTCATTCTTCTAAACTCTAGCGAGTATAGGTCTAAACTGCTCAATCGCTCCTCATAAGACAAGCCCCACATCTCTGGAATCAATCTAGTGAACCTCCTCTGAACCACCTCCAATGCAACTACATCCTTCCTCAGGTAAGGGGACCAAAACTGTGCACAGTACTCCAGGTGCGCTCTCACCAATGCCTTGTACAGTTGCAACTACACTTCCCTATTTTTATACTCTATTCCTTTAGCAATAAATGCCAAAATTCCAATTGCCTTCCTTATTACCTGCTGTACCTGCATACTAGCTTTCAGCGATTCAAGCACGAGGACACCCAGATCCCTCTGCGCTGAAGCATTCTGAAGTTTTGCTCCATTTAAATAATAAGTCGCCTTTTTATTCTTCCGACCAAAATGGATAACCTCACACTTATCCACGTTAAACTCCATCTGCCAAATCATGGCCCATTCACCTAACCATATCAATTTGTAAATTTATTTCTTCACTGCAACTTACTTACCCACTTATTTCGGTGTCATCTGCAAATTTAGTAATAGTACCTTCTATCCCTGAATCCAAGTCATTAATATAGATTGTAAGTAGTTGGGTCCCAAGGATCGAACCCTGTAGCACCCCACTAGTTACAGCTTGCCATCCAGAAAAAGACCCATTTATCCCGACTCTCTGCTGTCTGTTGGTTAGCCAATTCTCTATCCAAGCTAATATATTACCCCTAACTCCAAGTGACCTTATCTTGTGTATTAATCTTTTGTGCGGCACCTTATCAAAGGCCTTCTGGAAGTCCAGATATACTACATCTACAGGATCCCCCTTATCCACTTTGCTTGTCACATCTTCAAAGAACTCTAGCAAGTTAGTCAAACATGATTTACTCTTCATAAAACCATGCTGACTCTGATGGATTGCATTTTGACTTTCCAAATGCCCCATTACTACTTCCTTAATAATGGATTCCAACAATTTCCCAATGATAGATGTTAAACTAACTGATCTATAGTTTCCTACTTTCTGCCTCCCCCCGCTTTTTGAATAAGGGTGTTATATTAGCATTTTCCCAAACCACTGGAACCTCTCCAGAATCCAGGGAATTTTGGAATATTATAGCCAATGCATCCACTATCTCCGCTGCCACTTCCTTTAAGGCTCTGGGATGTAGGCCATCAGGTCCTGGGGACTTGTCACCCTTTAATTCCAATAGTTTGCTCAGTACTTTTTCTCTAGTGATGGTGATTGTTCTAGGTTCCTCCTTCTCCATACCCTCTGCTCTACCAGTTACTGTTGGGGTGGTAATAGTGTCCTCCACTGTGAAAACTGAGGCAAAATATTGATTAAGCGTCACTGCCATTTCTGTGTTTCCCACTATTAACTCCCCAGTCTCATCCTCCAAGTGACCAACATTCACTTTAGCTGCTCCCTTTCCTTTTCTATACTTGTAGAAGCTTTTGCTATCAGTTTTTACATTTTGCGCTAGTTTTCTATCCAAATTTACCTTTGCTCTTTTTATTATTTTTTTAGTAACCCTTTGTTGATCTTTAAAAGTTTCCCAATCTTCCAGCCTGCAACTGACCTTTGCAATTTAGTATGCCTTAGTTTTTGCCTTTATGTTATCTTTGACTTCCTTGCTTAGCCATGGATGCTTTTTCCCCCTCTTACCATCTTTCTTCCACTTTGGAATATATTTCACTTGGGAGGAATTGAATATCTCCTTAAATATCTGTTCATCAACTATCCTACCTTGTAGTCTTCCTGCCCAGTCCACTGGGGCCAAATCTGCCCTCATGCCTATGGAGTTACCTTTGTTTAATTCCAGAACACTAGTGTGGGACTCAAGTTCCTCACTCTCAAACTGAACTTGAAATTCTAGCGTATTATGATCACTCTTCCCTAGAGGTTCTTTTACAATGAGATCATTAATTAATCCCATTCATTACACAACACCAAATCCGGAATAGCCTGCTCCCTGGTTTGTTCCACAACAAATTGCTCCAAGAAACAATCTCTAATACACTCTATGAACTCTCCCTCGAGGCTACCCTTGCCAATTTGATTAGTCCAGTCTATATGCATATTTACATCACCTATGATTATTGCCGTGCCTTTCTTACATGCTCCCAGTATTTCCTGGTTTATACTGTGATCTACTGCTAAACTACTGTTTGGGGACCTATAGATTACTCCCACCAGGGAATTCTTTCCCTTGCTATTTCTTATTTCTACCCAGACTGACTCTACGTCTTGCTCTCCAGTGCCTATATCATTCCTCACTTTAGCAGTGATCTCTTCCTTTACTAACAAAGCTACACCACGTCCTTTTACTTCCTGTCTCTCCTTCCAAAACACCCTTGCTATTTCTTATTTCTACCCAGACTGACTCTACGTCTTGCTCTCCAGTGCCTATATCATTCCTCACTTTAGCAGTGATCTCTTCCTTTACTAACAAAGCTACACCACGTCCTTTTACTTCCTGTCTCTCCTTCCAAAACACCCTTGCTATTTTTTATTTCTACCCAGACTGACTCTACGTCTTGCTCTCCAGTGCCTATATCATTCCTCACTTTAGCAGTGATCTCTTCCTTTACTAACAAAGCTACACCACGTCCTTTTACTTCCTGTCTCTCCTTCCAAAACACTGAGTGCCCTTGGATATTCAACTCCCAAACATGTTCTCCCTGTAACCATGTCTCAGTAATCGCCACCAAATCATACCTATTTATCTCTATTTGTACTGTTAATTCATTAGTTTTATTCCGAATGCTATGCACATTCAGATACAAAGCCTTTAAGTTTGCCCTATTGTCAATTTTCCCTGCTCTTATTTGATTCTTTGGTGCAATATGGCGTTCACACACTCTGTCCCTTCCTTTCACTTTTTGGTAAAAATCAGCTTTGTCACTAACCTGCACTCTTACCCTCTCCTTAAACTTTGATTTTTTATATTTCCATATAACTGAACCCCCTCCCCCCACTAATTAGTTTAAAGCCCTTTCTACAACCCTAGTTACGCAATTCACCAGGACACTGGTCCCAGCCTGATTCAAGTGAAGCCTGTTCGATCGGAATAGTTCCCTCTTTCCTCAGTACTAGTGCTAATGTCCCGTGAATTCAAACCCATTTCTCCCACACCAATCTCTGAGCCACGTGCCTACCCTTTTAATCTTATTGACCCTGTGCCAATTAGCTCGTGGTTCAGGTAGTAATCCGGAGATTATTACCTTTTTGGTTCTGCTTATTAATTTAGCCCTGAGCTGCTCGTATTCCCTCAGCAGAACCTCTTTCCTCCTTCTACCTATATCGTTGGTGCCTCCGTGGACCATGACAATTGGATCTTTCCCCTCCCACTCTAAGTTCCTCTGTAGCCCAGATAAGATATCCTTAACTCTGGCACCAGGTAAGCAACACAGCCTTCAGCACTCTCGATCCTGGCTACAGAGAACAGTATCTATTCCCCTAGCTATACTATCCCTGATTACAACTACATTTCTCTTTTCTCCCCCCACTTGAATGGCTCCCTGTACCATGGTGCTATGGTCAGTTTGCTCATCCTCCTTACAGTCCCCACTCTCGTCCACATAGGGAGCAAGAATCTTGAACCTGTTGGATAAGGGCAAGGGCTGAGGCTCCTGCAGTGCTACTTCCTGGATCCCTCTACCCGCCTCACTCATAGTCACACCCTCCTGTCCCTGACCACTGGCCGAATTTAAGCTAGTTAATCTAAGGGGTGTGACTGTCTCCTGAAACACAGCGTCCAGGTAACTCTCCCCCCCCCACCCCCCATGATGTGTCACAGTGTCCGAAACGCAGACTCCAGCTCATCAAATCTGAGCCGGAGTTCCTCAAACAACCAATGTTTGCTACAGATGTGGTCACTAGGAACCACAATGGGATTCAACAGCAACCACACCACACAGCTACAACATATCGCCTGGCCCTGCATCTCTATTTTATTTAATTAGTTTTTCCATTTGTTTTTAAATTTCCTACTGGCCATTAGTTTATCAATCTGTAAAATATTTCTCCTATTTACCTTTAATCTGAAAGCATGTGAGAACAGAGATTCAAAATACACTTTTTAAAATCAACTGGAACTTGCTCTCTCTGCTGAGTTGAAGCTGAAGTGTTCGGCCTCCGATCCTGGGCCCCAGTCATCACCTCTAATCTGAAATCAGTTTAGAATAGCTAGTTCAAACTAGCAGTTACTTACCAACTGCTTCACGGTGACGGTGACTACACAGGACGCTCTTCCCAGACTGCTTCACGGCGACAGTGACTACAGAGGACACTCTTCCCAGACTGCTTCCCGGCGACGGTGACTGCAGAGGATGCTCTTCCCAGACTGCTTCACGGTGACGGTGACTACACAGGACACTCTTCCCAGACTGCTTCACGGTGACGGTGACTGCAGAGGACACTCTTCCCAGACTGCTTCACGGCGATGGTGACTGCAGAGGATACTCTTCCCAGACTGCTTCACGGTGACGGTGACTACAGAGGACACTCTTCCTCTTCCCAGACTGCTTCATGGTGACGGTGACTGAAGAGGACACTCTTCCCAGACTGCTTCATGGTCATGGTGACTGCAGAGGACACTCTTCCCAGACTGCCTCACGGCGACAGTGACTGCAGAGGACGCTCTTCCCAGTACCTGTCTATTCTAATCCCATTTTCCAGCACTATGCCCATAGCCTTGTATGCCATGGCATCACAAGTGCTTCCCAAATACTTGTTATGAGGGTTTCTGCCTTTCAGGCAGTGAGTTCCAGATTACCACCACCCTCAGGGTGAAAAGATTCTTCCTCATATCCCCTCTAAACCCCCTGCCCCTTACCTTAAATCTATGCCCCCTGGTTATTGATCCCTTCACCAAGGGGAAATGTTCCTTCCTTCCTACCTTATCTATGCCCCTCATTATTTTATACACCTCAATCATGCCCCCCCTCAATCTCCTCTGCTCCAGGGAAAATAACCCCAGTCTATCCAATCTCTCCTCATAACTAAAACTCTCCAGCCCAGGCAACATCCTGGTAAATCTCCTCTGCACTCTCTCTAGTGCAATCACATCCTTCCTATAACGCGGATTCCAGAACTGTACGCAATACTCTAGCTGTGGCCTAACCAGCGTTTTATACAGTTCCAGCATAACCTCCCTGCTCTTATATTCTATGCCTTGGCTAAAAAAGGCAAGTATCCCACATGCCTTCTTAACCACCTTATCTACCTGTCCCGCTACCTTAAGGGACCAGTGGACATGCACACCAAGGTCCCTCTAATCCTCGGTACTTCCCAAGGTCCTACCATTCATCATGTATTCCCGTGCCTTGTTTGTCCTGCCCAAGTGCATCACCTCACACTTATCCGGATTAAATTCCATTTGCCACTAATCAGCCCATCTGACCAGCCTGTCTATATCCTCCTGTAATCTAAGGCTATCCTCCTCACTATTTACCACACCACCAATTTTCATATCATCCACAAACTTACTGACCAACCCTCCTACATGCAAGTCTAAATCATTTATATATACCACAAACAGCAAGGGGCCCAACACCGATCCCTGTGGAACCCCACTGGACACAGGCATCCAGTCACAAAAATAACCCTCGACAATCACCCTCTGCTTCCTGCAACTGAGTCAATTCTGGATCCAATTTACCAAATTGCCTTGGACCCCATAGGCTCTCACCTTCATTATCAGTCTCCTATGCGGGACCTTATCAAAAGCCTTGCTGGAGTCCAAGTAGACTACATCAAATGTATTGCCCTCATCTACACACCTGGTTACTTCTTCGAAAAATTTAATCAAATTGGTCAGACATGACCTCCCCTTAACAAAACCATGCTAACTGTCCTTCATTAATCCCTGCCTCTCCAAGTGTAGGTTAATTCTGTCCCTCAGAATTGCTTCCATTAATTTCCCCATCACTGAGGTTAGACTGACTGGCCTGTAGTTCCCTGGTTTATCCCTTCCTCCCTTCTTGAATAATGGTACCACATTGGCTGTCCTCCAGTCCTCTGGCACCTCTCCTTTGGCCAGAGAGGTATTGAAAATTATTGCCAGCGCCCCTTCTATCTCCTCCCTTGCCTCAATCAACAGCCTGGGACACATTTCATCCGTGCCTGGAGATTTATCTACTTTTAAGCCTGCCAGACCACTTAGAACTTCCTCCTTATCTATGCTAATTTCTTTAATTATATCACAATCCTTCTGCCTGATTTCCATACCCACGTTGTCCCTCTCACTTGTGAACACTGACACAAAGTATTCATTTAGAACCCTACCTACGTCTTCTGGCTCCTCACACAAATTACCACTATGGTCCTTAATGGGCCCTACTCTTTCCCTAGTTATCCTTTTACTCTTAATGTACTTGTAAAATAACTTTGGATTTTCCTTTATTTTACCTGCCAATGATTTTTCATGCCCCCTTTTTGCTCTCCTAATTTCCTTTTTAAGTTTCCCCGTACACATTCTATACTCCTCCAGGGCTTCTGCTGTTTTGAGCCCTCAGTATCTGCCATAAGCCTCCCTTTTTCTCTTTATCCAATTCTGTATATCCCTCGACATCCAGGGTTCCCTGGATTTGTTGGTCCCACCTTTTACCTTTACTGGAATATCCCTATTTCCTTCTTGAAATAGTCCCACTGCTCTGATGCAGATTTACCTAAGAGTAGCTTCTCCCAGTCCACTCTGGCCAAATCATATCTGATCTTATTAAAATCAGCCTTCCCCCAATTTAGAACTCTGAGTTCTGGACCATCCTTGTCCTTTTCCATAACAACCTTGAATCAAACAAAGTTATGATCACTATATGCAAAATGCTCCCCCACTGATACCTCTATCATTTACACAGCTTCATTCCTTAAAATTAGGTCTAGGACAACCTCCTCTCTTGTACGGCCTTCTACGTACTGGCTTAAAAATCTATCCAAGATACATTCTAAGAATTCTGCTCTCTCTAAACCTATCACACTATGACTAACCCAGTTAATGTCGGGAAAGTTGAAATCCCCCACTATTACTACCCTATTATTTTTACACTTCTCTGAAATTTGCCTACATATCTGCTCTTCTATTTCTCTCTGACTGTTTGGGGGCTTATAGTACATTCCCAGCAATGTGATTGCTCCTTTTTTGGTTTTCAGTTCTACCCATATGGCTTCATTTGAGGAGCCTTCTAAGATGTCATCCGTCCTTACTGCTGTAATTGATTCCTTGATCAATATTGGGATACCCCCTCCTCTTTTACCTCCTTCCCTGTTTTGCCTGAAGACCCTATATCCTGGAATATTGAGCTGCCAATTCTGCCCCTCTCTCAGCCATGTCTCTGTGACAGCAATGACATCATACTTCCATGTGTTAAGTTGTACCCTCAATTCATCTCCCTTATTCATCAGACTCCTTGCATTAAAATAAATACCATCCGACCTTGCCAAACTCCCTTGTGCCTTAACTGGCCTATAATTTCTATGCCTTCCAGACTCACTTGCTCTCTCTTCTAATTTTGGCTGTGCATCTCCCCCTGCTGAACCTCCTCTCAGGATCCCATCCCCCTGCCAAGTTAATTTAACCCTCCCCAACAACACTAGCAAACCTCCCCGCAAGGATGTTGGTCCCATTCCGGTTCAGGTACAACCCGTCCACCACCTCCAGAAACAGTCCCAATGTCCCAGAAATCTAAAGCCCTCCCTCCTGCACCATCTCTCCAGCCATGCTAACCTCCTATTTCTATAGCTCACTAGCGCGTGGCACCGGAAGTAATCCAGAGATTACGACCTTTGAGGTCCTGTTTTTTAATCTGTTTCCTAGCTCCCTTAATTCTGCTTGCAGGACCTCATCCCTCTTTCTACCTATGTCATTGATACCAACATGTACCACAATCTCTGTCTGTTTGCCCTCCGCCTTTAGAATACTCTGCAGCTGTTCAGTGACATCCTTGACCCTGGCACCAGGGAGGCAACATACCATCCTGGAGTCACGTCTACCACTGCAGAAACACCTGTCTGTTCCCCTTACTATTGAGTCTCCCACCACTATTGCTCTTCCCCTCTCTTTCCTCACTCCCCGCCCCATGCAGCTGAGCCACTCACAGTGCCATGAGCATGGCTGCACTCCCCAGGGGAACCATCACTCCCACCATTTTCCAACACAGAAAAACGGTTCTCGAGCAAGATGTACCCAGGGGATTTCCTGACTACCTGCCTGACACCTTTCTTCTGACTGATGGTCACCCATTCCCTCTTTGCCTGCACTTCCATAAGCTGTGGGGTGACCACATCAAAAAACGTGTTATCCATGAAACCCGGAGCTCACGTACCTGTAGCTGGTGGCACTTCCTGCGATGAGTGGCTAGGACTTCCCACATGTTGCAGGCGGTACATAACATGGGACTGAGCTGCCCTGCCACGCCTCTAGTTGAAACAAACCCTTACTTTAAGTTAAATACAGTTAAAAAAAAGTTAAATTATTTATGTACTTTAAAGAAAAATTAGAACTCTTACCTTTCCTTAGCTTAATCTATTTTAAACTGGAGAAAAAAACTGGAGAAAAACACTTACCCACTACTTACCAATCAGCTCTCACCTTTGTGCTGACGTCACTTTTTGAAGCTTCCCTATACTCGCGCTGGTTCTGATCTCTCCACCACTCTCTCATCCTGTCTTTTAATGTCACTCTTGTTATTTTCAACAAGAGCTGACTGCTTCACTGCGATGCTGACTGCAGGACACTCTTCCCAGACTGCTTCACTGCGATGCTGACTGCGGGACATTCTTCCCAGTCTGCTTCACCGCGATGCTGACTGTAGGACACTCTTCCCAGACTGCTTCACCGTGATGCTAACTGTAGGACGCTCTTCCCAGACTACTTCACCGCGATGCTGACTGCGGGACACTCTTCCCAGACTGCTTCACCACAACGCTGACTGCAGGACACTCTTCCCAGACTGCTTCACCGCGATGCTGACTGTGGGACACTCTTCCCAGACTGCTTCACCACGATGCTGACTGCGGGACACTCTTCCCAGACTGCTTCACCGTGATGCTGACTGTGGGACACTCTTCCCAGACTGCTTCACCACAATGCTGACTGTAGGACACTCTTCCCAGACTGCTTCACCGCGATGATGACTGCAGGACACTCTTCCCAGACTGCTTCACCACGATGCTGACTGTAGGACACTCTTCCCAGACTGCTTCACCGTGATGCTGACTGTAGGACACTCTTCCCAGACTGCTTCACTGTGATGCTGACTGCAGGACACTCTTCCCAGACAGCTTTACCACGATGCTGACTGCAGGACACTCTTCCCAGACTGCTTCACCGCGATGCTGACTGCAGGACACTCTTCCCAGACTGCTTCACCGCGATGCTGACTGTGGGACACTCTTCCCAGACTGCTTCACCGCGATGCTGACTGGAGAACACTCTTCCCAGATTGCTTCACCATGATGCTGACTGAAGGATGCTCTTCCCAGACTGCTTCACCGTGATGCTGACTGCAGGACACTCTTCCCAGGCTGTTTCACCATGAAGCTGACTGCAGGACACTCTTTCCAGACAAAATATCTCCTTCATTCATTGGCCATTCACGTTTTAGATTATGCCTCTGTGAAGCAGCTTGAGTTTTTTTTGTGTTGAAGGCACAACATTAATTCAAGCTCTTTTTGTTGCATTTCAAAACAATGATAATTGGGCGCCAAATGTGCTCCGAAATCTGGAGGGGTTGGAGGACAGGTGAGAGTTTCCATGTCCTTGGAAAAGCCTTGCTTTTGAGGTGAACATAAACAATCTTACAAATGGATCGAAAGAAAAACCTGCATTTATCTAGGAGCTTTTATGACCTCAGGATATCCCAAAGCCAATGAAGTAACAATGTTCTGAAGTACAGCTATTGTTTCATGCAGAAATGGAAAACAATTTAAACACAGCAAGAATCCAAAATCAACAACAAGATAACTTGCTGAGCGATAGAGGTTGCCTGGTATACAAGGGAAAATTCCTTTGCTCTTGTTTGAAATAGTGCCATGGGATTTCCACCCAAAATTGCAGATGGGGGAGAGGAGCCAAAGATGGACCTTGGGGCGGGGTTAAGGAGGGAACAGTATGTCAATGGGAAGGCAACCCTTTTCTAGAGAGATGCTATGAATGGAGTGGCATAATAGAGGAGAGGCTTCGGAGGAGGGTTGTTTCTGCCTTTCAGACCTGAACAGGTTCCTCTGCTACAGCGGATTTCCCGTGGGGCCACTCATGATGAGATGGAGAATGTGATGATTCCTAAATAAGAGACCATTGAGAAAACAAGTAATCATTTAAAGGAACTGACAGAGTTTGAGTGATGTAGTGAGTGTCATCACATTTTGCTTTGTTTCCTGTGAGATGAGACTTGTGTAGTGTTGAGATGAGTGACTTGTCCCTAGGAGCAAAACATATCCTCTTCACCATAACCAAGGGGAGCCAGTGGTCAGCTGAATTATTCCATTGATTGGCAGCTCAACAATTTAAGGAAAGCAGTTTTGTGTATATCTACGGAATGGATGGAGGAGCTACAATACGTATCTGTAAGAATCTTTCCCTTGTAACTTGCAAGACAGTTGAAAATAAAAGTGAGGAGGATAAAACTGAGACTCTGATCTAGATCATGTCCCACATGAGACTGTCTCTAAACACTCACAGCTGATTCTATTTCCGTTGAGCTGAATCTATAGGGAAATCGAGATCTACTGGTAAAGTTACGCCGTAGCTTAATAAGTAATCAGCAATGGTTTAAATATTGAATTGAAGAAAATACACAGAATTCAACAACAGAAAAAGAAATCATCCAGTCAAATAATTTTGTGGTTTACAGTTGGGACATAGCTTATTGAATACTTTGGAATTGTAGAGACCAAAAAGGAATCATTCATTTCACAGAGTCCCTCATAACAACGATAATCACTGCTTTTGAAAGCATAGATTTCTTTAACATGAAAGAACTTAACAGTGCAGGATTGGAAATTCGGCTAAAAGAAGATCAAGGAGGTTGCAATTACAGCAAAATTAATTCTTGCAAAAAACACTACCACAATTGGTGAAACAATAAAAAAAATCAATTTGGATGCAAAGAGGCCAAGGAATTCCAATTGCTGAAACATGTTTTGGAAGCTGTGCTTTGTGTAGACACATGTGAGAGCATTGGGCCTTTTTAGTAATTAAGATCATTCTCATTTACATTTCCAACACAGAGAAATCCCCATCCACCATTGAGATAGAACTCAAGATAAAAGCAAAAAACTGCAGATGCTGGAAATCCAAAACAAAAACAAAAATACCTGGGAAAACTCAGCAGGTCTGACAGCATCTGCAGAGAGGAACACAGTTAAAGTTTCGAGTCCGTATGGCTCTTCAACAGAACTAAGTAAAAATAAGAAAAGAGGTGAAATATAAGCTGGTTTAAGGGGTGGGTGGGACAGGTAGAGCTGGATATAGGGCCAGTGATAGGTGGAGATAACCAAAAGATGTCACGGACAAAAGGACAAAGAGGTGTTGAAGGTGGTGATATTATCTAAGGAATGTGCTAATTAAGGGTAGAAAGCAGGACAAGCAAGGTACAGATAGCCCTAGTGGGGGTGGGGTGGGGTGAAGGGAAGGGATCGAAATAGGCTAAAAGGTAAAGATAAAACAATGGATGGAAATACATTTAACAATAATGGAAATAGGTGGGAAAAGAAAAATATATATAAGTTATTGGAAAAAAAGGGGGGGATCGGAAATGGGGTGGGGATGGAGGAGAGAGTTCATGATCTAAAGTTGTTGAACTCAATATTCAGTCCGGAAGGCTGTAAAGTGCCTAGTCGGAAGATGAGGTGCTGTTCCTCCAGTTTGCGTTGAGCTTCACTGGAACAATGCAGTAGGCTTAGGACTGACATGTGGGTATGAGAGCAGGGTGGAGTGTTAAAATGGCAAGCAACAGGGAGGTCTGGGTCACGCTTGCGGACAGACTGAATGTGTCCTGAAAAGCGGTCACCCAGTCTGTGTTTGGTCTCTCCAATGTAGAGGAGACCGCATTGGGAGCAGCGAATGCAATAGACTAAATTGAGGGAAGTGCAAATGAAATGCTGCTTCACTTGAAAGGAGTGTTTGGGTCCTTGGATGGTGAGGAGAGAGGAAGTAAAGGGGCAGGTGTTGCACCTTCTGCGGTTGCATGGGAAGATGCCATGGGAGGGGGTTGAGGTATCGGGGATGATGGAGGAGTGGACTAGGGTGTCCCGGAGGGAATGATCCCTACGGAATGCCGCCGGGGGGGTGAAGGGAAGATATGTTTGGTGGTGGCATCATGCTGAAGTTGGCGGAAATGGCGGAGGATGATCCTTTGAATGCGGAGGCTGGTGGGGTGATTAAGTGAGGACAAGGGATTCTAGGAGGGAAGAGAAGGTGTGAGGGTGGATGTGCAGGAGATGGGCTGGACACACTCCCAGAATCATGATAGGGTCCCCCTTGTCCTCACTAATCACCCCACCAGCCTCCGCATTCAAAGGATCATCCTCCGCCATTTCCGCCAACTCCAGCATGATGCCACCACCAGACACATCTTCTCTTCACCCCCCCCTCCCCCCCCCGGTGGAATTCTGCAGGGATCGTTCCCTCTGTCACATCCTGGTTCACTCCTCCATCACCCCCTACACTTCAACCAGAAGGTGCAACATCTGCCCCTTTACTTTCCCGCTCCTCACCATCCAAGGACCCAAACACTCCTTTCAAGTGTAGCAGCGCTTCACTTGTATTTCTCTCAATTTAGTCTACTGCACTCGCTGCTCCCATTGCGGTTTCCTCTACATTGGAGACCAAACGCAGACAGGGTGACCGCTTTGCGGAACACCTTCGGTCTGTCCGCAAGCATGACCCAGACCTCCCTGTCACTTGCCATTTCAACACTCCACCCTGCTCTCATGCCCACATGTCCATCCTTGGCCTGCTGCATTGTTCCAGTGAAGCTCAACGCAAACTGGAGGAACAGCACCTCATCTTCCGACTAGGTACTTTACAGCCTTTTGGACTGAATATTGAGTTCAACAATTTTAGATCTCCTCCATCCCCACCCCATTTCCGATCCCCCATTTTTTTCCAATAATTTATATATATATTTCTTTTCCCACCTATTTCCATTATTTTTAAATGTATTTCCATCCATTGTTTTATCTCTACATTTTAGCCTATTTCGATCCCTTCCCCCCACCCCACCCCAACTAGGGCTATCTGTACCTTGCTTGTCCTGCTTTCTACCCTTAATTAGCACATTCCTTCAACACCTCTTTGTCCTTTTGTCTATGACACCTTTTGGCTATTTCCACCTATCACTGGCCCTCTATCCAGCTCTACCTGTCCCACCACCCACCCCACCCCCCTTAAACCAGGTTATAGTTCACCTCTTTTCTATTTTTCCTTAGTTCTGTTGAAGGGTCATTCGGACTCGAAACGTTAACTGTGTTCCTCTCCGCAGATGCTGCCAGACCTGCTGAGTTTCTCCAGGTAGATTTATTTTTGTTTTGAGATAGAACTTGTTCTTCAGTAAATTTCCTGCTGCCTGTGACATAATTTTGCATTTCTGGTTGAACATGAAAGAGATTGTGGTGAAGCGATTGGTCTAGGCAAAGAGTCCTCACTGGAGCACACAAAACTGGATTATGAGAAAAATTTGAGCAACATCTCCAAATCCATTAGCAAAGATTTGCCTGACAGGGTGATCTTGTACATAATGATCTGGGCTGCCTTTTGTTTAAAGAATGCGCATGAGGAATGAGAGGATTGTGTTACATTGATAGGCATCCTTGTGTAATGCCAGATTATTCCACTATGTTTTCCTCAGGTCCCATTGACAGAGACATCAGAACTCTGTTATAATCTGCAATGAGGTGAGAAATGGCTGTAAATGAATACTGAGTTTTATGGATCCAATCATGGCTTCAGAAAGCAGAAGTTCTCCATTGCTCTCAGCTCATGTCTCCCATCACACCCTCCACAGACTCCACTGCTACTCTAACCATAATTTACTCATGCCATTGACCGCACAGCCTCAGACTGAGGCAAAGCCGCTAAAGGAGCCATCACAACATCCCCTCACCTCCCACAAGGAGAAGACCATGGCCGTCATGGAGAAACTTACTTTGTAACTGCACCAGAGGCAGCTTTCAGTGCTGAGGTCAAGTGAGAAGCTCTGCCTCCAGACCCCCTACTCAGCCAAACTGCGTAGATGCAGGTACAAAGCTCTACCCCCATGTCTCCTTCATCCAGAGGCCGGGGGATGTGGGCAGGGGCGGGGGGATCATCCACCATATGGCCAGCAGAGTTTTGGATGAGCTGAAGTTTACTGTGGATAGAGGGTGGGAGGCCGTCCAGGAGAATTTTGGAATAGTCAAGCCTGGGATTTCAGCAGCAGGTGAGCTGAAGGAACGATGGAAGCGGCTGATACCATAGGGTGGAAGTAGGTGGTCTTTGTGCTGCAATGAAAATGAGGTTAGACATTTAACTCAGGGTTGAATATTATGTGAATATTATAAACCTATTCTTGATTGTTATGCAAAGTAGCTGCATAATGTTTTATGACCTTGACTCTTTTGGGGATGCATTCAATTTTTCCTTGTTTGATCCATAGGTTATCCTGAAGATCTGGCAGGAACAAGTAGTTCGTGGAGCCTGATGTATCCTAGAAGACTATCTTAAGCACTCCCAATGCTATTGTATGGATCTTGCTGTGCCACATTTTGATTTGTTCAGGATTCTAACTCTGAAAAAGCAAATTATTTGCTCTGAAACCTACCAGCCAACATTCCTCCTGAATACAAAGCCCAATGTCTAGTTATCTTCCATCAGAACAATACAAAAATGGCGGCACAGAATCCCCAATGCAGAAGAGCAAACCTACCCCAGACCAGATACCCCCGTCAAATGGAATGGGTAAGGTAATTTGAATAACTGGGTAAGGCAACCAATGCCTGCAAGGGTGCATCAGTAGCACCTTCACCATCCGAGCCCAATCTAAGGAAGAGTGGCAGCTTCCTCCCCACTCAGGGCTCTAGCCCTGAGTATCAATCTGGATTGACACTTTCTGTGCAGTCCAGAGAGAGTGCTGTATTGTTGAAGGTGCCAGCTCTCCAATGAGGCATTAAGCTAAGCCTGACATCTTAGTTGGACGTGACGCTCCCATGTACCCTATTCAAAGTAGAGTAGGAGAGATCCTGACCTGGCTAGCCTTTATCCCTCAAACATTTATCTCATTGCTGTTTGTAGGCCTTCACATTGTGGAAATTGACTGTCCTGTTTAATCTGTGTTATAACAGAGGCTACGCTTCAAAAGTATTTCATCAGTGCAGAAGAACTTTTGGACATTCTGAGGATGTTAAAGTCATGGTATAAGTACAAAATGTCTAGAGGTTTGAGGCCATGATGAAGCCTCGAGAAATGATTAGGGACCTGGATCATTAGACTGGACTTTACAGCCTCACCCGTGTCCCTAGGCTTACATAAAATAGGGCATGATGTCATGGGGTTGGCAAACCAACATCATCCCATCAGCTTCCCATAACACGGAAGGTGAGCAGGAACTGAAATCAGAAGCCCGCCCACTCCTCAGGAAACCTCAGTGGGGAGACACAAGAGAGAGAAACAAGACAGAAATGAAAGGCAGAAAAGTAAAAAGCAAAAGTGGAAGGCAGAGGAAACAGGGGCTGGCAGCAAAGAAGGCCATGGTACAAAAAAGATGTATTAAAAGGCAAGTGTAAAAGCACTGTACCTGAATGCACAGAGCAATCACAATAAGGTCGATGAATGAACAGTGCAAATAAATGTAAATAGAAACAATATGAATGTGATTACGGAGACATTGCGAGAGGGCAACTGAGGCTGGGAACTGAATATCAAAGGGAACTCGATATTTAGGATGGACAAGCAATAAGGAAAAGGAGGTGGGGTGGCATTGTAACTTATGGATGAAATCAGTGCAATAGCGAGAGAGGATATTGGCTTAGAAAATGTCGATGTTGAATCAGTCTGGGTGGAGCTAAGGAGCAACAAGGGGCATAAATTATTAGTGGGAGTTGTCTCTAGGCTTCCAAACAGTAGTGGTAAAGTAGGGAACAGCGTTAAACAGGAAATTAGAGATGGATGTAACAAGGGTGCTACGTTAATCATGGGTGACTTTAACTTACATATAGACTGAGCAAACCAAATTAGTTATAATACTGTAACCGATGAATTCCTGGAGTGTGCATGGAATGGTTTTTTAGACCAGTATGTTGAGGAACCGACTAGGGAACAGGCTCTCCTAGATTTGGTTTTGTTAACTAATAATCTTGTTGTGCGGTGTCCTTTAGGGAACAGTGACCATAACACGACAGTACTCTTTCTTGAGTTGGAAAGTGAAGTAGTCCAATCTGAAACTAGGGTCTGAAATCTTAACAAAGGGAACTACGAAGGTATGAAGTGTGAGTTGACTAAGATAGATTGGGAAACTTCATTAAAAGGCATGATGGTGGATAGACAATGGCTAATATTTAAGGAACAAATGTATGCATTTCAACAGTTATACATTCCTTTCTAGTGCAAAAATACAACAGGAAAAGTGGCCCAACCATGGCTAACAGAAGAAATTAAGGATAGTATTAGATCCAAAGGGGAATCACATAAAGCTGCTAGAAAAAGTAGCAAGCCTGGGGATTGGGAACAGTTTACGATTCAGCAAAGGAGGAGCAACAGATTGATTAAGAGGGGAAAAATAGAGCATGAGAGTAAACTTGCAAGGAACATAAAAGTGGACTGTAAAAACTTCTATAAGTATGTAAAAAGGAAAAGATTGGTGACAACAAATGTAGGTCCCTTACAGTCTGAAACATGTGTTATAATCCCAGCTGAGGTTACCCCTGGACAAGTCTGATCTCAGAGTAGAACCTAGCTTGATAGATCCTAACTTTTATTTGTTTGTTTAGATACGTGGAGAGTAGCTACTGAACAGAGTCACAGGAGTTAGCTGATGAACTTTTAACAAAAGAATAAAACATTGATTCAACAAGAAAAGATGAATTATATTACAATACTCCTTCACCCACAACTATACTTTTACAGATATATATACGTCTGTAAGGATAACACAAGTTACAAAAGCTATCTTATACTCCAATGTACGCAGTAAGTACACAGTTCATGTAAACCTATGGCACCCTGTGGTCAGACACACCACACTCTGAAACCAAGTGACTGATGCTACCTCAACCAGATGCTATGGATCTCTCCTCAACTCCCCTAGATGCTTGTCAACTTCCATCCTTCACTTGAGGGTTTCCAATCTCCACTCACCAAGACCTAGCCATAGAATCTTCTCCCAAACCAACGCTTTCTCTCAGATAACTTCCACAAGGGTTCACCTCCAGGGTTGCAAACTCTCCTTCTGATGTTCCTCTTCCCTGGGTCACCACATGCATCCCATGCACTCTCTCTCACCAACTCAGCCGTCAACAGTACACCACTGCTTCACATGCCCATAGCAAAGAGTTACAGACCCTCAATTGTCTCTTTGGACCTCCTTGCCTCTTGCAAGCTGTTCTCATGCTAAATCTGCTTTCTGCAGTTTTTGTCTCTTTAAATCTGAAGCATGGAGCTTTTATCTCTGCACCTTACTCTTAACTTCACTTAGGACCTTTTCCAGGTTCCTGTCCTTTCTTTGACTAGATGGTCTGCTCTGGACTTTCCCCTGCTCCACTCCCCTGGATTTTTGGGGTTTTTCTTTAGCTTGGGACTGGATATCTGTCCCCTATGCTCCAGTCTCTCCTGACAGCAACTTTCAGAACCAACTGCAATCAAACAGCTTCCAAAACAACAGCTGTTCCTCTTCTTGTGTGTGTGTCTGTGGAAGGGACCTGCCTCTCTGGACCCCTGTTGCTAGGCAACATTCCAATCCTTTTACCCTTGTATGTTTACCTTTACTTTATAGGAGTTGTAAAACTCTTTATTAGAAATGCAAGCACCTTTTTAAAGTGAAACTAAAACTCCATTTGATCTTTCTTAACATACAGGTATGGAAATACAAATCAAAATTAAACTTTAAAGCTATAACTGATTCCTAACACCTACAAATACCAATATAACTTACTTAAACTATCTCTATTTCCTAACATGGGAGAAGTTATAATAGAGAACAAGGAAATGGCAGAATAATTAAACAACTACTTCAGTTCTGTCTTCACAGAGGAAGACACAAATAACTTCCCAGGAATGCTAGGGAATGGAGGGTCTAGTGAAAGGAAGGAATTGAAGGAAATTAGTGTTACAAAAAAAACAATGCTGGAGAAATTAATAGGACTGAAAGCTTATAAATCCCCAGGGCCTGATAATCTCTATCCCAGGGTACTAAAGGAGGTGGCCAAGGAAATAATGGATGTGTTGGTTGTCATCTTCCAAGATTCTATAGATTCTGGAACAGTCCCAGCAAATCAGAGGGTGGCAAATGTAACCCCACTATTTAAAAAAGGAGAGAGGGAAAAAACTGGGAATTACAAACCGGTTAGCCTAACATCAATAGTCGGGAAAATGCTAGAGTCTATTATAAAGGATGTGATAACAGGACATTTAGAAAATACCAATGAGATTAGACAAAGTCAACATGGATTTATGAAAGGGAAATCATGTTTGACAAACCTACTGGAGTTTTTTGAGGATATAATTAGCAGAATAGATAAGGGAGAACCAGTGGATGTGGTGTATTTGGATTTTCAGAAAGCTTTTGATAAAGTCCCACTTAAGAGCTTAGTGTGTAAAATTAAAGCACATGGGATTGGGGGTAATATATAGGCATGGGTTGAGAATTGGTTAGCAGACAGGAAACAGAGAGCAGGAATGAATGGGTCTTATTCAGAATGGCAGGTGGTGACTAATTTCCGTGGGGATCCGTGTTTGGGCCCAGCTATTCACAATATATATCAATGGTTTGGATGAGGGAACCAAATGTAATATTTCCAGGTTTGTTGATGACAAAAAACTAAATGGAAATATAGGTGGTGAGGAGGGTGTTAAGAGGCTTCAAGGCAATTTAGACAGGTTGAGTGAGTGGACAAATGTTTGGCAGATGCAGTATAACATGAATAATTGTGAAGTTATCCACTTCAGTAAGAGAAACAGAATAGCAGAGTATTATTCAAATGGTGATATATTGGGAAATGTTGATGTACAAAGGGACCTGGGTGTCCTTGTACACCAATCACTGAAAGCAAGCATGCAGGTGCAGCAAGCAGTTAAGAAGGCAAATGGTATGTTGGCCTTCACTGTGAGAGGACTTGAATACAGGAGCAAGGATGTCTTACTGCAGCTGGTCTTGGTGAGACCACACCTGGAGTATTGTGTGCAGTTTTGGTCTCCTTACCTAAGAAAGGATATACTTGCCATAGAGGGAGTGCGAAGGTTCACCAGACTGATTCCTGGGATGACAGGATTGTCATAGCAGCAGAGATTGGACTGACTAGGCCTATATTCACTGGAGTTTAGAGTAATGAGAGGGGATTTCATTGAATTCTATAAGATTCTGACAGGGATGGACAGACTGGATGCAGGGATGATGTTTCCTCTGGCTGAGGGTTATAGAACAAGGGATCACAGTCTCAGGATACAGGGTAGGCCAATTAGGACTGAGATGAGGACAAACTTCTCCACTCAGAGGATGGTGAACCTGTGGAATTCTCTACCACAGAGGCTGTGGAGGCCAAGTCACTGGATATATTTAAGAAGGAAATAGATAGATTTCTGGACTCTAAAGGCCTCAAGAGGTATGGGGGGAGAGAGCAGGAGGATGGCGTTGAGATAGAGGATCAGCCATGATCATATTGAATTGCGGAGCAGGCTCCAAGGGCTGTATGGCCTACTCCTGCTCCTATTTCCTATGTATGTTTCTATGTTATCTTTGAAAAAAACAATTAACAAACTTGTTAAAGACCCAGTTCACTGAAATTTTCCATTGCTCGTTCCATTTTTCTGTAGTCACTGGGAAAAAGTCAGGAGTGATTGAGGTCAAGTATAGGGATGCAGCACGAGGCTACCACAAATGGAACAATGACTGCATGAAGCAGCAGAGTCCGCTGCTCTGTTACACGACTTTATTCCTTCAACCGTTTTTAGTTTAACCTGACAAATAAGGGATAAGGGAGTGAGAGGGCGGTGGGGGGGGGCTTTAAATTGGTGTCCGCCACTGACCTCCGGTTCACAGCTTAACCCTTCCACCACCTGATGCCTTAGGCCTGATTGGTTTTTTTTGGGGCCTCTTTTCTCAATGCTAACTGGCCGCCTTCCCACCAGGCAGCTGCCAATTGGTCACCCATTGTTGGGTTTGCCATGGTGAGATGGCAGGGGTGGAAGTGAGCGGACCACATTTCCTGTTCCACCTCTCCCACCCCAGCAGAAACGGTGAAATCCAGCCTGTTGTCACGGCCCATGTAAAAGGTATTTCCTTACAGTGGTCCATGAGCTAAGAATTCATGCCTGTGTGTATGTAGCCCCTTTTAATTTATGAATGCTTGAGTTTAAAAATAACCCAGCAGACAAGCTTTAGTCTTAAACAGGATCAAGGTTAGGTTTTTACAAAAGTAAGAAAAGTAAAAGCGAGAAAAGCTATTAATTAAAATACAGATAGAAAGGTTAAAAGCAGGTGCAGGAAAAAAGCTACATAAAGATGAGATTTCAAATCCATCTCTGTATGACATCATTGCTCGAGCTCCTTCTTTCCGGTGAAGGGGTTGAATCTCGAGTGTCGGTTTAGCAGCTGCAATGGCTTCTGCAGCAGACTAGTCAGTGTTTGCCTTTTACAAGTGGAGTCAGCAGGTCAAACAGGTTTTGGGAGAGAGAGGATCTTTTTTGTTCCTCACTAGTCCTCTGCTTATGGCACTTGAAGATTGCCTGGACTCTTTTGGCAGAACTGCGGTTGGTTTCTTAACAGCTTCCTCTTTGTCTCCCGGTGGCAGAGAGAAACCCCCCCCTCTGCTGTCTCTCAGAGTTCTTCCTGGAGGTTCTGCACACATGTCTTCCACAGGTTTTGGAACAAGTGGGGTTCGCTGTCCTGTAGCAGGAAAAAAACTTACTTGACTTGGAACAAGGAGAAAGATGTTGACCGAAGTACTCCAATGATAATGTGTAAAATACAATTTTTTTAAAAACCTGTTCACTTCTATCCTGTTGGAACACTAAGAACCAAAGAATTGACAAAACGTCTGCCAAATATGGGCATCAATCTGTAGATGGCCCTCCTTCCCCCAATAGATTAAAGCTGAGATGTTAAAATGCCCCCAGCATTCAAGTAAGATGATCAAGTGATCTGGAACAGTCTATGGAGTTGTTCACTCTGTAAGAATCTGGTTATCTGAGCTCAGTGTTTATGGATATTAGCCCATCCCATCAGTCAAAAGTATCACATATGTGACTGGTTGCAGACAGACCAAAAGACGCGAGACACAAATTCTTTCACTGCTGATTCCAAGCACCTCTACCTTAAACAACTAACTTGAAAAGAAAACAAGCACTCTATACCAGCAAAATACACAGCAAGCCTTCTCAGTACTGAGTCACTACCCTCCAAAGTTTTACTAAGGCTAAATTCCATGAGGAGGTTCAGTTGAATTCCATTTCTGATAAAAGATATTTCAATGGTCTAAGTATTATATAAAGTTTAGTGGCTGATTTCTGATGTACACCTACATGAGCGGTAATTAAACAACGCTTTTAAAAAATCCAAGCTACTCTTCCTTAAAATACAGTTTGATAGAGCTGTCCTCAAAGTGCAGGCAGAGGTGAACCCACTTGACCAATGAAACGTTGCATTGTTTATCCGGTCTGCAATATGTTGTGAGTGACTGGAATAGAAGATCATCCTGTGGTTGGATATCTTTAACTCCTTGCAATTTAATGAGTATTTGAGAGAACACAAAGAATAAAGGAGGAGGCAGTAGCAATATTGGATGAGATAAAGAGATGGGGTGTGGATATTTAGATGGCTGGCAGTTCCCAAAGCAGGAAATTCACCTGGTCCAAATGTTTACTGGGGGAAATAAGGGTGGAAATTGCAAACATTCTGACCACAACTTTCCAATTATCCTTGGATATAGAGGGGGTGGTATCAGTGCTGGAGGGTTGCAAATATTACACCCCTGTTCAAAAAAGGTGCGAGGGAGGAACCCAGCATCTACAAACCAGTCATTCTATAGTTGGTAATGGGGAAACTTTTAGAAACAGTAATCAGGACAAAATTAATTGGCATTTGAAAAAATATTACAGAGATATTGAGAAAGAGGGGGCCAGTTAGCTCAGTTGGTTAGATGGCTAGCGTGTGGTTCAGAATAACACCAACAGCACAGATTCGCTTCCTGTTGAAATTTCACCCCTTTCTTGGACTCACTCAAGTTCTGTCGAAGGGTCATGAGGACTCGAAACGTCAACTCTTTTCTTCTCCGCCGATGCTGCCAGACCTGCTGCGTTTTTCCAGGTAATTCTGTTTTTGTTTTGGATTTCCAGCATCCGCAGTTTTTTTGTTTTTATCTCTGTGCACTTTTACTCCACAGATAAACAATAGCTTGATTGGAGGTTGGTTTAAGGAATGTCTTAAGGGAAGAGAGCAGGTTAAACAGAAGAAAAGGTTTATGATATAGTTCCAGAGTTGGCTCTTTAATCCTTACCAAACAAAAATCTATCCATCTCAATTTTTAAATTTTGAATTGAACCACCCTATCAATTCTTTAATCATCTTAAATGCCACGTTAGAACTCCCCTTTATCTGCTAAACTCTAGGGGATACAAGCCGAGCCTATGTAAACCCTGTCCACATAAATTAAACCCATTAGCCATTAGCCCGACCTAGAACCCGGAAACTTGGTTGGGGGTCTTCATCAGAGATACTAGTTGGGTTTCTGCTCTGGCATGGTACCCAGTGGGCACAGCTAGTACCTAAGTGGTTATGGTGCCAATCTGGATTGATGCTGAGCGTTAGTGGGTGAATGATTTTGTGTAAAGTGCCAATTAAACTACATCACTGGCTGAGAGTGGGATAATGTTCTGTTGCCACTAGGAGTCTGTACCATATTGTTAAAATGGTTGCACTGAACTTTCCTGGAGTGGCTGGTGGGGGAGGAGGGAGTTGGTGAATTAACTTACACTGTTTCTACACTTAAAGTACCCCAGAGCTGTTCCAAAAACATTTAAATGACCTTGCCACAGCAAATTCTCTCTGCTGGGGAATGGAGTAACTTGCTGGCATCATTGGTCTCGAGGCAATTCAGGCCTCTGCATCATTTTCTATTAAATTGTTTATGGTAGGAGTCCATTAGGATTCTATAATTATTGCCATCTATTAGTCCCTCATTGGATCCAATTGAACCAACATTAACGTATCATGGACATAGTCAGCATATTAATAAACTCACACAAGCTGCACTGGGACTTCACAGTTTATCCATTTATTACCCAAAAGAACTGCTTCATGTTGCAAAAATATACATTATTCAATAAATAAAAATATCATTTAATTTGTGTGGCATTATTTCTACCCAAGACTCGGGAATAGCCAGTGAAATAATAGAGTTACCGTGCAATTAGCTCTTGATGATGATGCACCAGCTGGGAATAGACATAATAACTGGTTCAACTAACCAGTGAAACTGATGTGATTTAACTACTAATAGTACCTGTGCTGGAGCTTGGTGATCACCTTGGCCATGACTCATGAGGGAGTATAAAACACAAAATGTTCTGCTCACAAAATTAGCGTTTACAAATTGATTCAATGTGAAGGGCCCGAAACATTGCATGAAAATGAACTCAGGCATAGTACAACCATGGCTCGTCCATCGCTCCCAGCTCTTCATTAGTATTCTGAACAGATCACTGCACTGCCAACATTTATGGTGACTATTGTGCATCGAGGTCTAGCAGCACTCATTGCTTAGAGGAAATGTTTGGAAGGGACTGTTGCATGTTGAAATAGTTAGCGTTATCACACTGCTGACAATAGCAACAAAGAAAGGGCAGAAACCCAAGGACAAGAGTCAAAACATCACATTTACAGAAACCAAACCCTCCCAGAAAATACCACTGCTCGGCAACAAGGAAAAGTATTGGTGTTGCAGTTGAGAAGGTGCAAGGACTGTTTCATCTATCAGCTGAATTTTTGCTCCAGAGACAGGAAACAGGAGAGTTTTCCTGGGATGGTGAGAGGGAACAGTCACTCATTGGATTTCTGACCATGGAGCTCCCTCTGCCTCCTTCATTGGCAGGGGAACATATGGGACCAATTTGCAAAGCTTGAAGTTGAAAAATTGTGTATGGCACAGTTTCTAAGCAAACATTGAGGGAAGGTTTTTGTGTAACCAAATCATGTCTGTGCATAGTTAGAACCGGCTGGATGTATATATTACAAAATCAGAAATGTTACTGCGAACATCCAGAATGATTTATCAGGTGAAAGAGAATGTGTTAAACATGGCTCCTTGCCAATCATATATTGTGAAATATTTACAGTTATTCATCAGACTATCTCTCCTCCTTTGATTAGCTGCCACAGTCCAATTAGCCATCCAATTAAGCTACTCTAATTAGTACAATTGCTGTTATGCAAATTACATGACTGAGAGACAAGAAGAAATGTTCCCTTAAATGATGCCCTAGAACGAATATTTCAAACACATTAATGATAAAATTCAGACATTGAGCAAAATTCTTGGGTTAAGGAGCTGTTACATTTTTGGGTCCTTCCTGTCCCAGCTACATCTTGGCTTCTGTATTTGGGATTGAACTCTCCCAGGTGGAACCAGCTTCCAATGATCCATACAGCAACCTCACTGGGTCTGATTCTTTGCAAGCTTTCTGGGCGCTGGATAATGAACAAGAACCCTTTCCACAAATTGCTTTAGCTGCTTTATCTATCCTGAATTGATTGTTATTTATACGTTCAGGGGATTTGTCCTGCTTTTTTTAAATTCATTCACGGGATGTGCCCATCCCTAGTTGCCTTTGAGAAGGTGGTGGTGAGCTGCCTTCTTGAACCACTGCTGTCCATATGGTGTAGGTACACCCACAGTGCTGTTAGGGGGGGAGTTCCAGGATTTTGACCCAGTGACAGTGAAGGAACTGCGAGATATTTCCAAGTCAGGATGGTGAGTGACTTGGAGGGGAACTTCCAGGTGGTGGTGTTCCCATGTGTCTGCTGCCCTTGTCCTTCTAGATGGTGGTGGTCTTGGGTTTGGAAAGTGCTGTCAAAGGAACCTTGGTGAATTCCCGCAGTGCACCTTGTAGGTGTTACACACTTCTGCCACTGTTCATGTAGGTGGAGGGAGTGAATGTTTGTGGATGGGGTACCAATCAAGTGGGCTGCTTTGTCCTAGATGATGTCAAGCTTCTTGAGTGTTGTTGGAGCTGCACTCATCCAGGCAAATGGAGAATATTCCATCACACTCCTTCTTGTGCCTTGTAGATGGTGGGCAGGCTTTGGGGAGTCAGGAGGTGAGTTACTCGCCTCAGAATTCCCAGCCTCTGACCTGCTGTTGTAGCCACAGTATTTATATGGCTTGTCCAATTCAGTTTCTGGTCAATGGTGACCCTCAATATGTTGATAGTGGGCGATTACCAGTGAAGATAATGCCATTGAACGTCAAGGGGTGATAGTTAGATTTTATTGTGTTAGAGATGGTCATTGCCTGGAACTTGTGTGGTTTGAATGTTACTTTCCTATTGTCAGCCCCAGCCTAGATATTGTCCAGGTCTTGCTGCATTTGGACATAGACTGAGTTTCTGAGGAGTCACGAATGGTGTTGAACATTGTGTAATCATCAGCGAACATCCCCATTTCTGACCTTATGATGGAAGGAAGGTCATTGATGAAGTAGCTGAAGATGGTTGGGCCGAGGACACTACCCTGAGGAACTCCTGCAGTGATGTCCTGGAACTGAGATGACTGACCTCCAACAACCACAACCATCTTCCTTTGTGTTAGGTATGACTCCAACCAGTGGAGAGTTTTCCCCCTGATTCCCATTGACTCCAGTTTTGCTAGGGCTCCTTGATACCACACTCGGTCAAATGCTGTCTTGATGTCAAGGGCAGTCACTCTCACCTCACCGGGAGTTCAGCTCTTTTGTCCATGTTTGAACCAAGGCTGTAATGTGGTCGGAAGCTTTTTTTGTACAGGACATACTGGGCAATTTTCTACATAGCCGGGTAGATGCCAGTGTTGTAGCTGTACTGGAACAGCTAGGCTAGGGGCACGGCAAGTTCTGGAGCACAAGTCTTCTGTACTGTTGCCAGAGTATTGTCAGCGCCCACAGCCAGCACCTTCAGTCGTTTCTTGATATCCCATGGAGTGAATCAATTTGGCTGAAGACGGGCATCTGTGATGCTGGGGATCTCTGGAGGAGGTTAAGATGGGACAAATTGTGGACAAATTACCACAGGAATTTTCCTCCCTCCTCAGGAAATGATCAAACATCAGTGTAAACCCTCATTTTAGACTGAAACTCCCAGACAAAACCAACCCTTCACAAATCTCTGCCGATTCGCTTTTCTGAGCCCTCAAACTGAACATTTGGACAAGTGTCCTCATCAAAGCAAGACAACATGGGTGTGTGAGGGGTAACTCTGGGACAACATGGGTTTGTGAGGAGTAACTCTGGGACAACATGGGTGTGTGAGGGGTAACTCTGGGACAACATGGGTTTGTGAGGAGTAACTCTGGGACAACATGGGTTTGTGAGGGGTAACTCTGGGACAACATGGGTGTGTGAGGGGTAACTCTGGGACAACATGGGTTTGTGAAGGGTAACTCTGGGACAACATGGGTTTGTGAGGAGTAACTCTGGGACAACATGGGTTTGTGAGGGGTAACTCTGGGACAACATGGGTTTGTGAAGGGTAACTCTGGGACAACATGGGTTTGTGAAGGGTAACTCTGGGACAACATGGGTTTGTGAGGAGTAACTCTGGGACAACATGGGTTTGTGAAGGGTAACTCTGGGACAACATGGGTTTGTGAGGAGTAAGTCTGGGACAACATGGGTTTGTGAAGGGTAACTCTGGGACAACATGGGTTTGTGAGGGGTAACTCTGGGACAACATGGGTTTGTGAGGGGTAACTCTGGGACAACATGGGTTTGTGAGGGGTAACTCTGGGACAACATGGATGTGTGAGGGGTAACTCTGGGACAACATGGGTTTGTGAGGGGTAACTCTGGGACAACATGGGTTCGTGAGGGGTAACTCTGGGACAACATGGGTTTGTGAAGGGTAACTCTGGGACAACATGGATGTGTGAAGGGTAACTCTGGGACAACATGGGTTTGTGAGGGGTAACTCTGGGACAACATGGGTTTGTGAAGGGTAACTCTGGGACAACGTGGGTTTGTGAGGGGTAACTCTGGGACAACATGGGTTTGTGAAGGTTAACTCTGGGACAACATGGGTTTGTGAGGGGTAACTCTGGGACAACATGGGTGTGTGAGGGGTAACTCTGGGACAACATGGGTTTGTGAAGGGTAACTCTGGGACAACATGGGTTCGTGAGGGGTAACTCTGGGACAACATGGGTGTGTGAGGGGTAACTCTGGGACAACATGGGTTTGTGAGGGGTAACTCTGGGACAACATGGGTTCGTGAGGGGTAACTCTGGGACAACATGGGTTTGTGAGGGGTAACTCTTGTCTGTCTAGTCTAGTTGGGCTTTGTGAGGAGGTCACTAATATGGTACACACAGGAGTGCCTTTGGATCCTGTAGACTCATAGATGTTTACAGCACAGAAAGAGGCCATTCAGCCCATCGTTTCTGGGCCAGTCAACAAAGATGTAACTACACTAACCCCATTTTCCAGCACTTGTTCCATAGCCCTGGAGGCTATGGCAATGCAAGTGAATACCTGAATATTTGTTAAATGTTATGAGAGTTTATGACTCAACCACCCTTTCAGGCAGAATTCCAGACTCCCACCATCCTTTGGGTGAAAACGTTTCTCCTCAACTCTCCTCTTAGCCCTATCTCTTACATTAAATCTATGCCCCCTGGTTATTGTCCCCTCTACTAATGGAAAAAGTACCTTCCTGTCCACCCCATCTCTGCCCCTCATAATGTTATACACCTCTATCAGGTCCCCTCTCAACCTTCGCTGCTCCAAGGAAAACAAGCCCAGCCTATCCAATCTTTCCTCATAGCTCAGAATCTCTAGCCCAGACAGCATCCTGGTAAATATCCTCTGCACCCTCTCTAGCACAATCACATTCTTGCTGTAGTGAGAACTGCTTGCAGCACTCCAGTTGTGGCCTAACAGTGTTTTATACAGTTCCAGCATAACCTCCCTGGTCTTGCATTCTACGCCTCAGCTAATAAAGGCAAGTATCCCATATGTCGGCTTAACCACCTTATCTACCTGCCCTGTGGATATGCACACCAAGGTCCTCTGATCTTCAGTACTTTCCATGATGTTTCACGTGTTTCTCATGTGTTGGTGCAGACTTGATGGGCCGAAGGGCCTCTTCTGCACTGTGTGATTCTGTGATTCAAGGTGTAATCCCTTGCCTTGTTGCCACTGCTCTGCCCACCTGACCAGTCCATTGATATCCTCCTGCAGTTCATGCCTCTCCTCCTCACTATTTATCACTTTATCAATTCTCGTGTCATCTGCGAACTTCTTGATCGTACCCCCTACATTTAAGTCCAAATCATTTATGTTCACCACAAACAGCAAGGACCCCAGCACCGAGCCCTGCAGGACTCCACTGGAAACAGACTTCCAGTCACAGAAACGTCACTTTACAAATCCATGGGCAGAATTTTCCGGTCTGCATGCGGGGGCGGGCCCCACATGGTGATGTGTAAAACGACACGCGATGATGTCAGGTGGTGCATCCTGAGGTCATCGTGCGCCATTGTGATATTTCGGAGTCTGCTGCGTGCCCACCGAAATGTCAACGGCCTTTTAAGGCCATTAAGAGATTAACGAAAGCCCTTGTGAATGCTGCCCGTCCAACCTTAAAGTTGGTGGCAGGTGAAGAGCCCAAGCGGCCTTCGCATTTTTCAGAAAACCTCATCCACGGGCGGGTTGAGGTTTCCTGAAGCTTTTACTAAAGAAATAAATAAATTTTCATAAACTTAAAAACATGCCCTAACTCATGTGACACAGTCACATGGGAGGGGACATGTTTAAATACATTTTTAAATCATTTATTCGATCCTTTTAATATCCGTTCACTCTCCCTCAGGCAGCTCCGTGCCTCAGGGAGATTGCTGCGCTCTTTCATGCGCATGCGCGAAAGTGAGCTGGCCCCAACTCCCCCTCCTCCTCCCCCCCTGCCCACATGGGTAGCGCTGAGTGCTACCGACCGCGTATTACACTGGGCAGGCTTTAACTGGCCCGCCAGCGCAAAATGGCAGCGTGCAGCCAATCGCCCTTGTCCGCTCCAACCCAGCCTGGCCGCCATAGAGAAAATCCTGGCCCATGCTGACTATCCCTGATTAATCCGTGTCTCTCCAAGCGCAAGTATATTCTGTCCCTCAGGATTCTTTCTAGTAACTTCCCCACCAACGAGGTTAGACTGACTGGCCTGTAATTTCCTGGTCTATCCCTTCCTCCCTTTTTTAATAACAGGACATCATTAGCAGTCTTCCAGTCCTCCGACACCTCACCTGTGGCCAGAGAGGATTTGAAAATTACTGCGAGGGCCCCTGATATCTCTTCTCTTGCCTCCCTCAACAGCCTGGGATACATCTCATCCGGGCCTGCAGATTTTTCCACTTATAAGGCCACTAAATCCACTAGTACCTCCTCTCTCTCTATGTTAATTTTCTCTAATACACAGTCCTTCACCCTGATGTCTATACCTGCATCGTCCTTTGCCATCTTGTGAAGACCAACGCAAAGTATGCATTGAGGGCTGTACCCACATCTTCCGGGTCCACACATAGATTACCTCTGTTGTCCCTAATTGGCCCTATTCCTTCCCTAATTATTCTCTTGTTCTTTATATATTTAAATACCCCTTTGGGTTTTCCTTTATTCTACCCACCAATGCACTTTCTTATCTTTCCTAATTCCTTTTTTAAGTTCCCTCCTGCGCTTTTTATACTCCTCTAGGGACTCTGCCATACTGAGCCCTCGGTATCTGCCATAAGCTTCTCTTTTTCTCTTAATCCTAACCTTTATGTCCCTTGACATCCAGGGTTCTCCAGACTTGGTGCCCTCCTTTGTCTTTACAGGGACATATTTGCCCTCTACTCGCGCTATTTTCTCCTTGAATGCCTCCCACTGCTCTGACAGTTTTATCTGCAAGTAGCTGCTCCCAGTCCACTTGGTATTTCATCTTAGTAAAATTAACCTTTTCCCAGTTTCGAACTTTTATTCCCAGCCCAACCTTATCCTTTTCAGTAACTATCCTAAATCTAACTGAGTTATGATCACTATCTCCAAAGTGCTCCCCTATTGATACGCCTTCCACCCGCCCAGGCTCATTTCCGAGTATTAGGCCCAGAACTGCCCCGTCCCCTGAAGGGCTTTCTACGTACCGGCTAAAAAAGATCCCCTGGATACAACTTAAGAATTTTGCTCCCTTTCTACCTTGCACACAAAAACTACCCCATTTGGGTAATTAAAATCTCCGACTATTACTGGCCTTATTATTCTTACACTTCTCTGGAATTTGATTACATATTTGATCCTCTATCTCTCCCTGACTGTTTGGGGGCCTATAGTACACACCCAACAGTGTGTTTGCCCCTTTTGTATTTTTTACTTCTACCCATATGGCCTGATTTGATGATGCTTCTAAGGTATCATCCCTCCTCACTGCTACAATTGATTCCTTGTTCAATATTGTGGCCCCCCCTCCCCTTCTATCCCCCTCTCTATCTCATCTGAATACCCTTTAACCAGGAATGTTGAGCTGCCAATCCTGCCCTTCATTTTGGCCAAGTCTACGATCTCATTCTCCCTGTGCCTATCTGAGCCCTCAGCTCATCTGTCTTATTCCTCAGGCTCCTAACATTAAAATATATTCCAATTAGCCTCCCTAAACTCACTTCTTTCTTATCTGACCTATGTTTCCCCTGCCTTCCAGACTCTTTTATTAGCGTTTTAACTTTCAATTCCATCTCAGCTTCTCTGCCCTCTGAACTACTTTTCAGGGCCCCATCCCCCATCCAATTTAATTTAAATCCACCCCAACAGCATTAGCAAACCTCCCCATGAGGCTGTTGGTCCTGTTCTGTTCAGATGTAACCCATCCAACTTGTACAGGTCCCACCTCCCCCAGAAATGTCCCAATGCCCCAGGAATCTAAAGCCCCCCTTCCTGCTCCTTCGCTCCAGCCACTCATTTATCTGCTCTCTCCTTCTCTTCCTATACTCACTACTGCATGGCACTGAGAGTAATCCGGAGATTACTAACTTTTGAAGACCTGCTTTTCAATTTACTACCTAACTCCCTACAGTCTGCTTGCAGGACCTCATCTCTCTTTATTCCTATGTCATTGGTTCCAACATAGACCATGATTCCTGGCTATTTACCCTCCCTCTTCAGAATGCCCTGCAGCCATTCCATGACCCTGGCACCCAAAAGGCAACATACCATCCTGGAGTCATGTTTATGGCCTCAGAAGCACCTGTCTACTCCCCCCACTAATGAATCCCCTACCACTATTGCCCTTCCAGACTTCTTCCTCCCCCACACCGAGCAGCTGGACCACCCACAGTGCCCTGGCCTTGGCCCTGGTTGGTCTCCACAGAGGAACCATCATTATCACCATTTTCCAAAGCTGAGGAAAGCTTTGCGAGTGAAATGCACTTGGGGGATTCCCTCACTATCTGCCTGGTCCCCTTCATCTGTCTGGAGGTCACTCATTCTCTCACTTCCTTAAGCTGCTGGGTGACCACGTCCTGAAATGTGCTGTCCATGAGCCTCTCAGCCCCGTGAATACACCGTAATTGCCCCCAGCTGCTGCTCAAGTTCCAAAACCCAGAGCTCGAGTTGCTCCAGTGGGAGGCACCTCCTGCACATGGTCATCCAGACCACCAGGAGTGTCTAGGATTTCCCACATAGGTACAGACCACCAGGAGTGTCTAGGATTTCCCACATAGGTACAGACCACCAGGAGTGTCTAGGATTTCCCACATAGGTACAGACCACCAGGAGTGTCTAGGATTTCCCACATAGGTACAGACCACCAGGAGTGTCTAGGATTTCCCATATAGGTACAGACCACCAGGAGTGTCTAGGATTTCCCACATAGGTACAGACCACCAGGAGTGTCTAGGATTTCCCACATAGGTACAGACCACCAGGAGTGTCTAGGATTTCCCACATAGGTACAGACCACCAGGAGTGTCTAGGATTTCCCACATAGGTACAGACCACCAGGAGTGTCTAGGATTTCCCACATAGGTACAGACCACCAGGAGTGTCTAGGATTTCCCACATAGGTACAGACCACCAGGAGTGTCTAGGATTTCCCACATAGGTACTGACCACCAGGAGTGTCTAGGATTTCCCACATAGGTACAGACCGCCAGGAGTGTCTAGGATTTCCCACATAGGTACAGACCGCCAGGAGTGTCTAGGATTTCCCGCATAGTTACAGACCACCAGGAGTGTCTAGGATTTCCCACATAGGTACAGACCACCAGGAGTGTCTAGGATTTCCCACATAGGTACAGACCACCAGGAGTGTCTAGGATTTCCCACATAGTTACAGACCACCAGGAGTGTCTAGGATTGCCCACATAGGTACAGACCACCAGGAGTGTCTAGGATTGCCCACATAGGTACAGACCACCAGGAGTGTCTAGGATTTCCCACATAGGTACAGACCGCCAGGAGTGTCTAGGATTGCCCACATAGGTACAGACCGCCAGGAGTGTCTAGGATTTCCCACATAGGTACAGACCAACAGGAGTGTCTAGGATTTCCCACATAGCGCAGGATGAGCTCTCATGACATATCTTAACTAAATAGAATGTGGACCTTTGCTTTTATTTGACTCTGACTCCTACTTGATGCTAGGTCCTCTAAATAGACAAGATCCTCTAGGTGCTGCTGACTGCCTGTCCCAGGGTCCACCTCTCACTCTCTCCTCTAGGTGCTGCTGACTGTCCCAGGGTCCTCCTCTCACACTCTCCTCTAGGTGCTGCTGACTGTCTGTCCCAGGGTCCTCCTCTCACTCTCTCCTCTAGGTGCTGCTGACTGCCTATCCCAGGGTCCTCCTCTCACACTCTCCTCTAGGTGCTGCTGACTGCCTGTCCCAGGATCCTCCTCTCACACTCTCCTCTAGGTGCTGATGACTGCCTGTCCCAGGGTCCTCCTCTCACATTCTCCTCTAGGTGCTGCTGACTGCCTGTCCCAGAGTCCTCCTCTCACACTCTCCTCTAGGTGCTGCTGACTGTCCCAAGGTCCTCCTCTCACACTCTCCTCTAGGTGCTGCTGACTGTCCCAGGGTCCTCCTCTCACACTCTCCTCTAGGTGCTGCTGACTGACTGTCCCAGGGTCCTCCTCTCACACTCTCCTCTAGGTGCTGCTGACTGACTGTCCCAGGGTCCTCCTCTCACACTCTCCTCTAGGTGCTGCTGACTGTCCCAGGGTCCTCCTCTCGCTCTCTCCTCTAGGTGCTGCTGACTGTCCCAGGGTCCTCCTCTCGCTCTCTCCTCTAGGTGCTGCTGACTGCCTGTCCCAGGGTCCTCCTCTCACTCTCTCCTCTAGGTGCTGCTGACTGTCCCAGTGTCCTCCTCTCACACTCTCCTCTAGGTGCTGCTGACTGTCCCAGGGTCCTCCTCTCACTCTCTCCTCTAGGTGCTGCTGACTGACTGTCCCAGGGTCCTCCTCTCACACTCTCCTCTAGGTGCTGCTGACTGCCAGTCCCAGGGTCCTCCTCTCACACTCTCCTCTAGGTGCTGCTGACTGCCTGTCCCAGGATCCTCCTCTCACACTCTCCTCTAGGTGCT